>NW_021627843.1:0-17316 GCF_004785775.1 Grammomys surdaster
GCCACTGCTGAGTGGTTTTTTCTGTCTTTCTCCCTCTCTCTCCTTCTTCCCATTTCTTTCTTCCCTCCCATCTTATTCAAGTGCAGACTGTCTTTTGATCCACTGGGAATAGTACAATCCATTGCCAAACGGTTATGGGTAATAAAGAAGCAAACTAAACAAGCCAGATGAAGCAAGCCAGTAAACAGCATTCCTCAGTGGCTTCTGCTTCAGTTCCTGCCTCACAGTTCCTATCTTGAAGTCTACATTGACTTCACTGTATCTAAAATGGGCTATAATGTGGAAGTGTGAACCAGATAAACCCTTTCTTCCCCAACTTGCTTTTCGTCATGTCTTTATTGTAGCAATATAAAACAAATTAACACTACACCATATTCCAACTCCTCATCCACCAACCAATTTAACTATTTTCTTTGAACTTTTCCATATGTGGTAATCAAATATTACTTCTATAATATTTTGCTTTTTAACTTTAAACACTTAAGAGTGTGAGAGTGGTGTGTGTGTATGTGTGTGTGTGTGTGTGTGTGTGTGTGTGTGTATGGTGTGATGTGTATGGTGTAGGCAATTGTAAGTCAGAAGACAAATTGCCAGAATCAACATTTTTTCCCCCATGTTCATCATGGTGATGAAATTCAGGTAGTCAGGCTTGGTGACAAGTACCATTTCCAGGCCTTACATTTTGCTTAGATAATTTTTGTTAAATTACAAATAAAAGAAAAATAATTTCTTTGTTTTCTTTGATTCTTTGATTTAGTCATTCTTAGGATCATTCATTTCTTCCTATTTATACAAATATATGTATGTATATATTTGTATAAATAATATATATATATATATATATAATTTTCAGATATCATACTCACTATTCTCAAAAATCTCCATTGAACACTAGAAAGACAGCTCAGAAGTTAAGCGTACTGGCTGCTCTTCCAGAGGATCCAGGTTAAATTCCCAGTATACATAGCAGCGCATAACTGTCTGTAAGTTCTGTTCCAGAGGTTTTCACACTCTCATAAAGACAGACATACATGCAGGCAAAGCATTAATGTACATAAAATAAAAATAATTTAAAAGAGATCAGCTAGACAGATACCTGAGTAGTTAGAAGTACTGATTAGTTTTCCTGAGGACCTGTGTTCAAGTCCCTGTACTCACATGGAGTTTCACAACTCTCTCTAACTCCAGCCCCTTAGAATTCAACAATTTCTATCTTCCTCCAAGGTCACCACACATGCTCAAACATGCACACAGGTAGAACTGTCCATACACATTAGTAATATTAATACTAATAATAAATCTCCACTGAACATTTTTTATAAATTTACTAATGTAATACGTTTTTCCATGTTTAGCAAATATATCAGTCACTTGTTTTTCTGCTTTGTCACGTTCTTACCTTACAAGTATACAATTTTGAATAGAACATTTATTTACTTATATTGAGTATAATATTTTTTCAGACTTCTTTCATTTCTTCTTCATGTATTTGCATCTTCTACTATAGACATTTCCAAACTTCTCTTTCTGCCTTTGGCTTGTAGCAGATTAAACAGAATTAACCTTTATAGTATTATGAATATACTTACTTAATTTTTAGCTATTTTAATCTCTGCTTTAGGCCTTTATTGAGGATTTCTCATTAAATTCTCACTAATATTACTATATTTACTTGGTATTGTTCTTTGCTTTTATTTCTCCAAACAGTGCTTTAGCTCAGTTATATGTTTCACCATAGCTCAGATTGGAATCACAGACGTAAAACACGAGTTTCTCTGGGATCACAAAAATACAACTATATGTCGCATCAGTATTTGCTCTGCTCTAATTTCTGTGAGTTTTTGACTTACATTTCTTCTTTGAACTTTAAGTCCTTTTAATTTACATCCAAGCAAACATTTATTTTCTTCACCTGTATGAAGCATACAAGTAGAGGCACTCTGACTTCTGCCACTATGGTCTTGTCTGCTAGCTTTGCCATTTGATCTGTTTTTAATCATTTCCAGCTCTCTACTACAATAACCTATGGATATGTATATTGCCCACTCTTTTATTTGTTTCAACAATTTTAATAATAGTTAGTTTAAATGTTCTGTCTGATATTTCTGTTATGTAGGTCATATATTTAGGTTGGTTGAATTCTTTTTATCTTGGCAATATTTTCATTTTCTTTTATTGCCGTTTTCTCACAGCTCATAAATTTTCCTTGAGGCTGAATACCTTGTGAAGAACATTAGAAACTGAGTAAAGAGTTTTTATGCCTTTAAATGAGAGTGGTTGTCCATTGGCTAGTACTGGGGTTTGAATTCATTTACACAGCAATAGAGCAAAGTTTGGGGTTTCTTCTTACCAAAGTTTCTCTGACTATCCAAGCTTCTAATATCTCTACTAGAATCCTGTGTTTGGGGTGGGCAATAGATAGATAAAGGTTTTCCTCAAGATCTGTTCTACTGTCAATCTCAAGAGTGACCATTGTGTGCTTCAGAATTCTCTCACCAGGTTCTTTATCTCTCCGTGTTTCTTGCTTATTATTTGAAGTTTGTCAGTCTGGCTTCTGGAATATTCTTCTGATATGTATACTTTGTTTTTCTGATTAAGCCTAACTCTGAAATAGGACCCTGAGTCTAGAATTGTTGGAACTCTTACCATTCTGGTATATCTTACAGTCTACTCTTAGAGCTAAGAGATATTCTCCCCCATTTCTTATAAAACAACAGGAAATGTGTTTCAGCCACTCTCCTTTTTGTTCGTTTTCAGTTTTGTGTAGCTTTGTCTATAC
This sequence comes from Grammomys surdaster, assembly GCF_004785775.1. Taxonomy (NCBI): domain Eukaryota; kingdom Metazoa; phylum Chordata; class Mammalia; order Rodentia; family Muridae; genus Grammomys; species Grammomys surdaster. The sequence goes on from NW_021627843.1 coordinate 2,780, forward strand.
AGTTCCAACTATCGTGATATCGTGCATTAGACTATAGTAAAATGACAGAACAATATGTCTAGAGTTTTGTGCTTTAGAAAATGCTGACGAAAATCATAAAACATAAAGTCAATTAGAAAACTAGAAAAAAATTACAAAAGATTAGGCTTCAAAAACATTAGAAAAATTATTAGAAAAAGAATTTATGAGGCTTACCAAATTGATTTCTCTAAAAAAATCTAAAACAAAACCAAAAGGGGCAATATAATACATCCTCCCCTAAATTAATTTTGGTCAAAGTATTTTACAGAGCAACAGAAACGATACTAAAGCACATCTACATTTCTAAGTATTATACAGGGAAGAGTGTATTGTTATAAACTTTATTAAGATTATTGTCGTAGCTTTAGCTGTAAGTATGTGGTACCTTGCAGTATGAAAATTAGTCACATTTATTTATTTGATTTTTTTCAAGCATGTTAATGTTTGACTACCTCTAAGTAAAGAATACTTACCATCCTATACTACCTTCCCCATTACAAAGCCAAAGCCCTACACTGAACTCATAGTTCTAAGATGTCAGTTTTTTTGGAGATAGTTGAAGAAAAGCAACAAACCCTAACCTCAGACACCCCGTGGTTACAGAAATAAACAACAGGCTTATGCACTTTTATGGTGAAAATACCTTGGTGGTAATAAAAGCTCTCTAATTGGAATTTAAGAGCCTCTTAGCAAGAAGGAAATCATATCTAATACTGTAAATGTAGCAAAACCACCCAGGGCTAGTGAAGCCATGAATGATAGAAGAGAACTGTCACATTACTAAACCAAAATAATCCATGACTATTCTAAACATCTGTCCTTATATCCACATATTCTATGTAGACCTTACTGCTCAGCAAGGAAGAACGTTATAGAAAAATGAGTCAGTTGTTGTGGGTTGCATTGATGTTGTTTGAATTTTAATATTAATTTTGTTTTCTTAAGAGGAGTTATTCCTGATAAGTAGTTGATGATGTATTTAGGCAACCTCATTTGAACATTTTCTTTTTTTTTTAATTTAACTGATCAATAAAAGCTAGAGTCTGTGATTGGGCCGTGGAGGGGAAAGGAAAAGTGGGATGGGAGATCTTTGAGAGTGGGGAGAGATAGAAGAGGAGGACAAGAGGGAAAAAGAGGACAAAAGAAGTGGACAAGGAAGCTATGATAGAATAGAACTGCATAGCCAGGAAAACTGTAAGTAACAAAGGGTCTTATAGTTGGGGAATAAGATATTATAGTGTTAGATGTGTCTAATTTAGATATATATTTATAACTGGATTGTGTGTTCCTTTTATGGGTTTATTGGAGTTGAAAATTAGTATAACAAATTAGTGCCCAACATCTCTAAAAATTAGACATATTGCATAGTCCTATAGGACAAACAATTGGAGAGAAATTTAATCAAACTCTAAAAAAGATACTTAACAGACAAAAGACCCCCAAAATGGATTACATAGTGCTTTATTAATCTTAAAATTTTTAAATGCTAATGAACTAAAAAACTATAGCTGCTAAAAGACATTGGGTTTTAAAAAAGAATTAAAAAGCCTGTGTATTATAAGATTTTAAGGATGTCCTAACATCAGAGTAAAAACAGGAAATCTGTTATGCTAGGGAAGAGGTTATGCCTGTATTTCCACAGGAACTAAAAAGCTATGGGTTCCTTCCAAGTTAATAAAAATCAGACATGACAAAGGAAGACACCCTGAAGATCCTGACTAAGGACAAAAAGAGACTGACAAGATCAGCAAGATAGGTAATATATATATATGGTGATGTATATTTCTCTGTACACAGAGACAGCTTTGAGACCAGCTGAGACTTAAATGTATATACAAACAGTAACTCTTACTGGGTAAAAAATTCACATGGCTTATTATTACAGGGAGAAAACTAGAGAGCTTTGACTCAGAAATTTCTACCATTCTTTTTCTCTTCTCCTTCCTTCAATCTTAGATGAAGAAAAGATGAAATATAGTAGTATAGAAATTAAAGAAAGAAAAATATGGACAAGATATTAAATTTATTATTAAAAAAATATTGTATAGTCATTATCTTACATTGATAAAATTGTTACATTTGATGCAAAATTGAAGATATAATTCTTATATTGGTAGATAGATAGATAGATAGATAGATAGATAGATAGATAGATAGATAGAGGTTTAAGGTGTTCATTGGTATAGAATTCTTGTATACTGAAACAAAATTTAAAATTAATATCGATACTCTTTGAAAGGCATTGTGCCTATGTAACTCATCTCAAAATACAATGGCTTAGACCCAGTCCTTATAAAAGTTGCTATTACAAACTGTTTAGGATGATTAAGTAAAGCAAGTTAATAGTCAGATAGTGAAACGCACGGTCTTATTAGATTCTAATTTAGTTAATTACAAGTATTTTCAAGATTACTCAAATAGTAAATAGCTAAGAATAATCAATATTTGACAAGTCAGTTATAAGATAGAATCAAAAGTCTTCAAAAGTGTCAGAAATCCACAAAATATGGCATTTAATAATATTTCATACTAAAGATCAATTGACTACAAGACATGTGTACTCCTGACAGTATCCATATTCCACTTCAAGGAAGATATTGAGCATCATTACCTCCAGGTGGAGTTGCTTTAATCATGGCAAGGGAGACACTGGGCAAAGGTTGTTCTAATTCATCTGCAGACAAAAATACATTCAAAAAAGGACAAACAGATGTGGGGTAATAGACTGCTAAGCTCTGTCAAGACAGAATAAGCTAGTACTTCATAATTTCCACTTCACTTAAAGATGGTCAGATGTTTCCGGACCAGAAGGTTGAAGACAGATGCTCCAACATTATAATGAATTAGAGAATTTTTCAGTCAGTCAGCTGTCTCTACAAATTGTATAGTTTTGAAGTTATGCTTTTATGCTTACTATATATTCACGTAATATTTAATTCCTTCTCGGATCTCTGGCAGGGTTGAAGACTAGTTATTGTCTCATAATTGAACTTATGTTATTGAGTATTAAAGATGTTCCAGATTTGAAAGAATGGATTTCAGATGGTAATATAAGTTAAAATCAGCATAATTCAGTCACAGAATTGTAAAATGTTTAGTTAGGATAGATAGTAGAGAACTTTATCTAAATTGACAAATGGACTACATGTTAAGTATATATCATACTTTATAATTTACACAACTATTATGGTTGTGCTCAATTTATATTTGAGAGAAAGTGCCTTTTTATTGGACAAAAAGGGGAAAATACTGTGGGTTGCCCTGATGCTGTTTGAATTCTGATGTTAATTCTGCTTCCTCAAAAGGAGTTGCCCCCCAAAAGCAGTTGACCACATACTGAGGTGATCTCATGTGAACATTCTCCCCATTTTAACTGGTCAATAAAGGCTAAAGCCTGTGATTGGGAAGTGGAGGAAAAAGGTGGGACAGAAGGTCTTTAAGAGTGGGGACACATAGAAGAGGAGGACCACAAATGAAGAGAGGACGGAAGAAGAGTATGAGGAAGCCATGACAGATCAGAACTGCATGGCCAGGAGAAATTCCAAGTAGGAAAGGGTCTTATAGCTGAAGAAGAAGTCAGTACAGTGCTAGATCTGCCCAATCTAGGCACATAGCTTATAATTATAATAAGCTGACTGTGAGTTTTTTAGATGGACTTTTGGGGTTGGAAATTACTACAACAATCAGTCAAAATGCAGTTGTGGAGCCTAGTCACAAAGCACACATCTTGAACACAACTCTTGTGCATATGTCTTAGGCATCAATACAAAAGAGAAAACAGAAAGATTGCAAGAGCCATAATGTCAGGGTGTTTGTTGCGAGATTCAGTCCTCAACATGACTGCTTAAACATGACTGCCTGAACAAGCACAACCATACTCACACAAATGAGGAAATCCAAGAGGCTCAGTGCTACACAAAGAAATATAAGCAGCTAATGTTGAGAGCGGAAGAAATAGTCTTCCATGAAAAGGCACTCCAAATGATTATCTGCTACCAGTGTACCAGCTCTGAAAACATATATACAGCCTGAACAGTTTGCATTTATATAATTAGGAGTGAGTGTGTAAATTTGTGTGTGTGTGTGTGTGTGTGTGTCTGTGTGTGTATGCATGTGACAATAAAGGAAGAGTTCAGAATTTGAGAGTTTTGTAGATAGTAATTTATAAATTATTAAATCAATATCTTTACCTATAAGACCATAAATTTTTCTTTTTAGGGGCTTCTAGTCTATGTTATTTTTTTATGGCATTCAAAATGACCAGTGTGTTACCTAACCACTGGCTATTTCTATCTCAATGCCCAGCATGTAACTCAGGCCAAATATCTGTATCAGTTTCTGGTAAAGCTGGCTCTGCTATTTTATTCTATAACTCAATAAATATCAATAAGCCAGAAAACAGAAAGAAATATGAGATTATTTTTATCCTTTAATTTCTGTCTGCCATCTAGGTATCAAGTACCATAAATTATCTGCTCAGAATAGCTATAACTTAATTTCTGTCTAATACTAATATGGTAATATTAGCTCACATTTCTGTCACAGACTATTTCAGTAGATTGCCCACTTTAAGTAGCTTCTTCGAATTTTATACCAAGCAATTCATCTTCAGCTGTCACATAATCAATTTAAAATGTAAATCTACTAAGCTATCCAAACACACAACTGATGGTTTTAGAGATATCCATAGTTTATGAAACAGTGTTATGTGCTGAATATGAAATATCCTTTCCAGATTTGTTTGTTTAAACATTTAGGCTCTAGCTGGTAGCCTTGTTTTGAGAGGTTTGGAAACCTCCAGAAATTGAAACCTAATCGGCAGAAGTAGGTTACTGAAAAATAGATCCTTGTCTGTGTATTATCTTTGCCTCATTCCTGTTACACTCTATATGCTTCTTAGTCTATTTTGATGTGAGCAAGCATCTATCACACACTCCCTTACAATACAGGCACCTGAAACTTCACTTCCCTTGCCCTGAGGAACTGTATCACATAAAAACATATCAAATATTACAAATAACAAATAAAAATCCATAAAATGATACTTAAAAATTAGTGATATGTTTAGAAATGAAAAGAATTACGCAGATTATCCAATGAAAACTGTTCATTTTTTTTTCTTCCAATATCTTTCTTCTTTTTTAGGTCAGAAAGCAAGATACATCTTGGCCCTACTGTAAGAGTTAGCTGCAGATTCTTTTGCCATTGTTTCATTTCTTTGATGTCACTATCAGCAAAGCTAGCCTCAGACACATACCCTTGCCTCTGCTGACCTTGGAAAAGGATCATTTGGGGACATTTAAACAAAATCAAAATGTAAATCATGCCATTTTTCTTACTGGAGTTTAGCATTATTTGAAAGCTCACATGAGTTACATATCCTCCTATTTGACTTGTAAGAATGAAGATCTTGCTTTTTTCATATGGGAGCATTTCTAAATGTTGAAAGCCACTAAGAGATCCTTGCCAAAGAATCATCTCACAGAATGCCAGCCTCAAGGAGAACACTCTTTATATGAAAGCTCACCCGGTGTCTTTGATGATCTGTCTTATTAGGTTAGCTTCTGCAAGGTAAACTCCTTTGTTATTTATTCAAAGTCAGGCAGGCATGGTAGCTCATCCCTCTAACCCCAGCACTGGGAGATTGAGGAGAAGACTGGCACAAGTTTCAAAGCAGCTTGGGCTACAAAGTGAATTGTAGGCCAGCCAATATTACAGGATAAGGCCCTATCTCACAATGACAAAAAAAACATATTTGGGAACTGAAGTGGAAATTTCTGGTTTCTTTAACAATTCACTTGTGTCATGTGATGGATTTTTTTGGAATCTGTCTCGTAAGAGGACATCTGATTTTTTTTCTGAAAACAGATACTTAACAGGGCACATGATGACTGGAAAGAATATGATTAGAACCCCACAAATGAAGATAGGAGGCTCTTGCATTGGTATTCCATGCAATGCTTTACTTCTTTGCTGGTCTTTGCTGGATCGCTGATCTCACTTCTTCACTGTTCTTCACTGGTCTTCACTTCACACTCAAAAACTTCTCATGGTATTCCAGCTAATTCTAACCGCATCTGTTGATCCATGACAACTTAGTGGAGCTTTGCTGTTTCTGTTGGATCAAGCCACCACTACTGATTCATGTTTAATGTTTGCTATTAAACTGGACTACTAGTGACCTAAAAACAAACAGTGTAATCATCCAAAGGAACTGTTTCCAAACAGTTCCACAAACCCCTTTCCATACTAACCTTCTTTCTCCCCTACCTCTGGTCAGTGGGCTAGAAGAGAGGTTGAAGGATTTGAGAACCCTAAATAAAGAAGTTTTTGAAAAATCTAAGCCTTCGTGGAACTAATCTCAAGCAATAACCTTTACTTTCAGCCACATATATCAACCTGATCACAAGTAACAATCACAGTATATTATCACAGTCACCATTCTGCTCATATTCAGTGGACAATTTAAGCTATGTGACATTTGGAACTAACTTAAATGTGTACTCATCACTGACAAATAAGGTGTGGCCCTTCCGTACCATAAACTGAAGGCTCAGATCCTTACTATAGCAGCTGGGCTGTGCTTGCTGAGGTCTAAAGAACTGAAGAAATACCTGAGTCCCTGTGTGGTTTCTAGACTTATAACTGTCACTTGCATATTGGCAATTGCAGAGGAAGAACATTTTCATTGACTGTTAGGCTCCTCTTCTGCCCTTCTCCCTCCTTCCAGGTCCCATGTGCCCTTACCCTAATAACTATCTGATCTACAAACAAAGGTGCTTATTTATAAATTACTTGCATTTAATTTAATACTTTAGCACATTGTTTTAAATGTCATATAGCTTTCTACAACAATGTGATCCAATAATACAGAAACACAAAAGGCCTCTGGCGTTTTGTAAAGTCTCAATGACAAATTGTTACTATCGTTATTCACAAAGTCTAGAATACCACTGATAACATAGCTAATGATAAAATTCAAAAGAAAGTTATTTGATTTTAATAAGTAAAATCTGTGACTAACATAGCAGTTAGATTTCAAAATTATCATTTATTAATAAGCATATATAAATTTGATTGATAATGCCACACAACACCAAGGATGTAACCAAACCTTCTTGTCTCTCAGATATACCTAAACTTGTAATTTCTGTGAAAATAATTACTAAGAACTCTTTTTACCATGTTATTTTAGTGGAAGCACCTCATTTTTATGGATTTATACTGGACTAATAAGCTTTGGCCACAAAGAATTTCATAGGCTTATTTAAATGTAAATTTTTACATAACAAAAAGTGATATTCAGCTTGGATAATATAAAGTTTACATCATTAAAATTTGCTAATGTAACCTGTATGCTGCAACAATTAAAAAGAGGCAAAATAATCTTATTGTAGAATAATCATAAAATGAAACACACACACACACACACACACACACACACACATATATATATATATATATATAACATAAATATACATAAGAAATATTTTAATACAAGTTAAATTCACTTTTTGTCTGAGGACAGAGTTTTAAGGTAGAGTATTCCTTAGTGTTTATGGAGTCCTAATTCACCCTCCAGCATTCCAAAATAAATAATAAATCAACAATTGAATGTAATCTTTGAGTGATTTAGATTTCAGTGATTTATTTTAAGAGTATGAGCCATAAGTACTTTATAAAATGCTCTTTATCACAAAGCCATTACCCAGATAATAGTGTTTTTCCCTTATTACTGTGTAAAGATTCACTGTCTGCAATAAGGGACACATTTTGGAAGGAGAAGTATATGAAAATATTCTTTACTCTACCCCTAAGGTAGGCATTGCAGATGTGGCTCCTGTGTGTCATGTGCTTCATTAGGCGGCAGAGAGGAGAGAGGCTCTGTCTAAGCTCAATGTTCTGATCTGTGAATATATGAATGAATAGTAGCTTAACATTTCCGGAAAAAAAAGTGAGCCTGAGATGACAACCAGTACTGAGCAGGCACTGAAGTGTTCCCAGGGCATGGAACAAGCCAGAGACTAAACACACACACACACACACACACACACACACACACACACACATACCTTCTACCATTGGGCTGCAGGCACCAGGAAGGAGTGAGTCTAAAGAGTCTAAAACAGATGACCCTCACGAGGAGCCACTTGCAATTGGGTGGACCCAAGCAAGGAGCGAACCTGAGATGACCACCAAACTAATGCCAAGATGCTGGGGCAGGGAGGTACCCTGAGATGATCACCAGTCAGGTATAATGTGGTCCTAGGGGGACAGACCATCCCCAAGGTCACTCCTGCCCAGTGCTAGAGCATGACATTGCACTTTTGAAACCACTTCTGAGATGACCTCAGATACTTAAAGACCCTGGACACCACTAAGATGAGCTAGTAAATGATGGAGAAATGGAAGGGAAAATGAAACAGTAGGATGTGGGCACAGAGGAGAAAGAAGACCTGGGGAGACTTCGGGTTTGGGACCGAGCCTAGAGCAGGTCGCAGGCAGCAGCTCCGTACCCAACCGCAGAAAATCCAAGAAAAACAGGGACTCCCAGGAGCTTGAACTCACGCAGCATCCCAGGTAAGGAAATAGCAGCACTCACCCCAAACAGGGAGCAACAGGGACCCACTGGGACCCAGGAATTTGCTCCTGGCCTGGAGCTGGCTCCATCCGGTCTGGGCCCGAGCACTCGCGGATCCAGGGAGGCAGCTCTGCACCCAATCTCACACACTCCAGAGGAAGCGGGGCTCGCAGGACCTCTGTGCCAAGCAGGGTCTTGGGCTAGGAGGTGGCAGTGCTTGCCCCCGAACAGGGAGTGGCTAGGACCCACTGGGACCCAGGAGTTCACTCCAGGGCCCGGAGCGTGGGTTCCTTCCGGTCTGTGCCAGAGCAGATCCCGGGAGTCAGCTCTGCACCCAATCTCACAGAACCTAGAGGGAGCAGGGCTCTCCGTGGCTCAAGCTAGCTCAAGCAGTTTCTTAGGCTAGGAGGTGGCAGTGCTCGCCCCCAATCAGGGAGCAACTGGGACCCACTGGGACCCACTGGGACTCATTGGGATCCAGGAATCCGCTCCTGACCCGGAGCCCCGGCCCCTTCCGGTTTCCACCTGAGCACCGAGCACATCTTGGGCCTCATCTCTAACTCAAGCAGCAAAACCCATCCCAAACAGTTCTGACACAACCTAGATAATAGGAAAGACAGGCCCCAGTCAGAGACAGCACTGATAGCACAAAGGTGATCCAGATGGCAAAAGGCAAGCGCAAGAACACAAGCACCAGCAACCCAAGGTACTTGCCATTATCAGAACCTAGTTCTCCCACATTAGAAAGTCCTGAACTCCCCATATCACCAGGAAAACAAGAACCAGATCTAAAATCATTTCTAATGGTGATGCTAGAGGACTACAAGAAGGAAGTAAATAACACTATCAAAAAACTTGAGGAAAACAGGATGAAGTCCTTAAAGAAACACAAAAATCCTTTAAAGAATTACAAGAAAACACAAACAAACAGATGAAGGAATTGAACAAAACCATCCAGGACATAAAAATGGAAGTGGAAACAATAAAGAAATCACAAAGGGAGACTATCCTGGAGATAGAAAACCTAAAAAAGAAATCAGGAGTCATAGACACAAGCATCACCAACAGAATACAAGAGATAGAAGAAAGAATCTCAGGTGCAGAAGATACCTTAGAAAATATTGACACAACTATCAAAGAAAATGCAAAATGCAAAAAGTTGCTATCTCAAAATATCCAGGAAATCCAGGACGCAAGGAGAAGACCAAACCTAAGGATAATAGGTATAGATGAGAGTGAAGATTCCCAACTTAAAGGGCCAGTAAATATCTTCAACAAAATTATTGAGGAAAACTTCCCTAACCTAAGGAATGAGATGCCCATAATCACACAAGAAGCCTACAGAACGCCAAACAGACTAGATCAAAAAGGAAATACCTCCCGTCACATAATAATCAAGACTCAAAATGTACAAAACAAAGACAGAATTTTAAAAGCAGTAAGGGAAAAAGGCCAAATAACATATAAAGGCAAACCTATCAGAATTACACCTGACTTCTCACCAGATACTATAAAAGCCAGAAGATCCTGGACAAATATCATACAAACCCTAAGAGAACATAAATGCCAGCCCAAGCTACTTTACCCAGCAAAACTCTCAATTACCATAGACGGAGAAACTAAGATATTCCATGACAAAACTGAATTTACACAGTATCTTCCCACAAATCCAGCTTTACAAAGGATAATAGCAGGAAAGCTCCAATACAAGGAGGGCAATCATACCCTAGAAAGAGCAAGAAAATAATCCTTTTCCATCAAACCCAAAAGAAGATAACCACACAAACGATGTCTCCACTATTAGCAAAAATGACAGGAAGCAAGAACGCCCTCTCCTTAATATCTCTTAACATCAATGGACTCAATTCCCCAATAAAAAGGCATAGGCTAACGGACTGGATAGGCAAACAGGACCCAGCTTTTTGCTGCTTACAGGAAACCCACCTCAGTGACAAAGACAGACACTACCTTAGAGTAAAAGGTTGGAAAACAATTTTTCAAGCAAATGGCACTAAGAAACAAGCGGGAGTAGCCATTCTAATATCGAATAAAATCAACTTTCAACTTAAAACTATCAAAAAGGATAAGGAAGGGCATTTCATACTTGTCAAAGGAAAAGTCAACCAACATGAACTCTCAATTCTGAATATCTATGCGCCAAATACAAGAGCATCGAATTTCATAAAAGAAACCTTACTAAAGCTCAAAACACACATTGCACCTCACATAATAATAGTGGGAGACTTCAACACCCCACTCTCAGCAATGGATAAATCATGGAAACAGAAACTAAATAGAGATACAGTAAAACTAACAGAAGTTATGAACCAAATGGACTTAACAGATATCTATAGAACATTTCACCCTAAAGCAAAAGAATATACCTTTTTCTCAGCACCTCATGGTACCTTCTCCAAAATAGACCATATAATTGGGCACAAGACAGGCCTCAACAGATATAAGAAAATTGAAATAATTCCCTGCATCCTATCAGATCACCATGGTCTAAGGCTGGTCTTCAAAAATGACAAAGAGAATGGAAAGCCCACATTTACTTGGAAACTGAACAACACCCTACTCCTTGATAATCAGGTAAGGGAAGAAATAAAGAAAGAAATTAAAAACTTTTTAGAATTTAATGAAAATGATGACACATCATACCAAAATTTATGGGATACAATGAAAGCAGTGCTAAGAGGAAAATTCATAGATCTAAGTGCCTACAAAAAGAAACTGGAGGGAGCATACACTAACAGCTTGACAGAGCACCTGAAAGACCTAGAACAAAAAGAAGCTAATACACCCAAGAGGAGTAGAAGGCAGGAAATAATTAAACTCAGGGCTGAAATCAACCAAATTGAAACAAAAAGAACTATCCAAAGAATCAATAAAACCAGGAGCTGGTTCTTTGAGAAAATCAACAAGATAGATAAACCCTTAGCTAGACTAATCAGAGGGCAGAGAGACAGTATCCAAATTAATAAAATCAGAACTCAAAAGGGGGACATAACAACAGAAACTGAGGAAATTAAAAAAATCATCAGATCCTACTACAAAAGCCTATATTCAACAAAATTGGAAAATTTGGATGAAATGGACAATTTCCTAGACAAATACCAGTTGCCAATGTTAAATCAGGACCAGATAAACCATCTAAACAGTCCCATAACCCCAAAAGAAATAGAAGCAGTCATTAAAAGTCTCCCTACAAAGAAAAGCCCAGGACCAGACGGTTTTAGTGCAGAATTCTATCAGACCTTCAAGGAAGACCTAATCCCAATTCTTTTCAAACTATTCCACAAAATAGAAACAGAAGGTACACTACCCAACTCATTCTTTGAAGCCACAATTACACTCATACCTAAGCCACACAAAGACCCAACAAAGAAAGAGAACTTCAGGCCAATCTCCCTTATGAACATTGATGCAAAATTACTCAATAAAATTCTAGCGAACCGAATTCAAGAACACATCAAAACAATTATCCATCACGATCAAGTTGGCTTCATCCCAGGAATGCAGGGTTGGTTCAATATTCGGAAATCCATCAATGTAATCCATTATATAAACAAACTCAAAGAAAAAGACCACATGATCATCTCACTAGATGCTGAGAAAGCATTTGACAAAATTCAACACCCCTTCATGACAAAAGTCTTGGAAAGGTCAGGAATTCAAGGTCCATACCTAAACATAGTAAAAGCAATTTACAGCAAACCAGTAGCCAGCATTAAACTAAATGGAGAGAAACTTGAAGCAATCCCACTAAAATCAGGGACTAGGCAAGGCTGCCCACTCTCCCCCTACTTATTTAATATAGTATTGGAAGTCCTAGCCAGAGCAATTAGGCAACACAAGGAGGTCAAAGGGATACAAATTGGAAAGGAAGAAGTCAAAATCTCACTATTTGCAGATGATATGATAGTATACTTAAGTGACCCCAAAACTTCCACCAGAGAACTCCTAAACCTGATAAACAACTTTAGCAAAGTGGCTGGATATAAAATTAACTCAAGCAAATCAGTAGCCTTCCTCTACTCAAAAGATAAACTGGCTGAGAAAGAAATTATGGAAATGACACCCTTCAAAATAGTCACAGATAATATAAAATACCTTGGTGTGAACCTAACCAAGCAAGTAAAAGACCTGTATGACAAGAACTTCATTCCCCTGAAGAAAGAAATCGAAGCCGATCTCAGAAGATGGAAAGATCTCCCATGCTCATGGATTGGAAGGATTAATATAGTAAAAATGGCTATTTTGCCAAAAGCCATCTACAGATTTAATGCAATCCCCATCAAAATTCCCACTCAATCCTTCTCAGAGATAGAAAGAGCAATCTTAAAATTTATTTGGAATAACAAAAAACCCAGAATTGCGAAAACTACTCTCAGCAATAAAAGAACTTCTGGAGGAATCACCATCCCCGACTTCAAGCTGTACTACAAAGCAATAGTGATAAAAACTGCATGATATTGGAACAGAGACAGGCAGGAGGATCAGTGGAATAGAATAGAAGACCCAGAAATGAACCCCCATACCTATGGTAACTTAATCTTTGACAAAGGGGCTAAAACCATCGAATGGAAAAAAGATAGCATTTTCAACAAATGGTGCTGGTCCAACTGGTGGTCAGCATGTAGAAAAATGAAAATTGATCCATACTTATCTCCTTGTACAAAGCTCAATTCCAAGTGGATTAAGGACCTCCACCTAAAACCAGCCACACTGAAACTAATAGAAGAGAAACTGGGAAAAAGCCTGGAATACATAGGTACAGGGAAAAAGTTCCTGAACAGAACGCCAATGGCCTGTGCTCTAAGACCAAAAATTGACAAGTGGGACCTCATAAAGCTGCAAAGCTTCTGTAAAGCAAAGGACACAGTCAATAGGACAGAGCGGCAACCAACAGATTGGGAAAAGATATTCACCAACCCTACATCTGATAAAGGGCTAATATCCAAGGTATACAAAGAACTGAAGAAATTAGACTCTAGACAATCAAAGAACCCTATTAAAAAATGGAGCACAGACCTGAACAAAGAATTCTCAACTGAGGAAGCTCGAATGGTTGAGAAGCACCTAAAGAAGTGTTCAGCATCCCTAGTCATCAGGGAAATGCAAATGAAAACAACACTGAGATTCCACCTCACACCAGTCAGAATGGCTAAGATCAAAAACACAGGTGACAGTACATGTTGGCGAGGATGTGGAGAAAGAGGAACACTCCTCCACTGTTGGTGGGATTGTAAACTGGTACAACCACTATGGAAGGCAGTCTGGCGGTATCTCAGAAAATTGAACATAGCGTTACCTAGGGACCCAGCTATACCACTCCTGGGCATAGACCCAAAAGAAGTTTCAACATACAACAGGGACACATGCTCCACCATGTTCATAGCAGCCTTATTTATAATAGCCAGAAGTTGGAAAGAACCCAGATGCCCTTCAACAGAAGAATGGATGCAGAAAATGTGGTAAATTTATACAATGGAGTACTACTCAGCTATTAAAAACAATCAGTTCACAAAATTCCTAGGCAACTGGATGGAGCTGGAAAATATCATCTTGAGTGAGATGACCCAATCTCAAAGGAACATACATGGTATGCACTCACTGATAAGTGGATATTAGCCCAAAAGCTCACAATTTCTAAGAATCTTCATATAGACCACATAAAACTCACATAGAAGAAGGAAGACCAAAGTATGAATGCGTTGGTCCTTTTTAGAAGGAGCATCAAAAGTTTCAACCAGAACTCCCAAAGTCTAAACCACCAACCAGAGAGCACAAAGGGAGGGACTCACGCACCTGTATAGGGAATTGAGGGTGACCTTGTTAGACTCCAGTGAAAGTGGAGGGCCAAGGTCCCCAAAAGTTTGGATCCTCTACTGTGTTGGAATTCGAGAGCAGGGAGATGGGACTGGGAGGATGT
>NW_021627844.1:0-90601 GCF_004785775.1 Grammomys surdaster
TGAATTTAGGAACCTAGTCTCCTAGTTTGCAGAAAGACACATGCAGAAGCTCACGAATATGAGCTGAGAAAGTTAACTTTCAAATTTGTTTTCTAAGCTAGACATATTTGGATCGATAATGTTATTTCAGTGTGAATTTTGCCTAAGGTTTTTAATCACAGAATTACCCTAAACACCTTTTCAAAATCTAGTTGACACCTCACATTTGTGCACATTCACCGGAAGCTGATAATTTAGTACATGTGACAAACGTGGAGTGATCAGATAAAAATAACTGCAATGTCCATTGTCTTACTTACTTGTCATGTCTCTAATTGGGACCCTCCAGTCCCTTCCACATATCCTGAAATAAATGGCAATTGTCTTAGATGACTCTGCTCTGACTCTAGCTTTGCTTCTTCCTTAAGATCCAGAATAATGTTGCTATTATCACACTAAAGTATTTCAGATTTTTTTTTCTGGTCAAAATTACATTAACTAAAGATTTTTACTCCAAATCTTATTTCTCTTTTCTCATATTCCCTATATTCCAAGGTAGGAATCATGCTTACTTGCGTTTCAGCTTTATGAATTAATGAATAAAAATCTATGCTTTTATTACATTTCTCCCCATTCATTTTCATGTTCAAAATGGGTGATTTTCTTTTATGAAACAAAGTTTTACTATGTGGCCAACAAGAATCTTTCTCCAACTTGCTATATACACCAAATTAGCATTAAATTCATTCTTTTTTTATCTCTGCCTCCAAAGTTCTGGGGTCATAGACATCCATCACTGCATATGTTTTGAAAACTCAGATTTAGAACTTGAATTACTCCAATCCAAGCCTAGAAGCAGATCCCCATAATCTCATTAACAGGAAGGCTGCTGATGAGTGTGAGCTCATGAGTGCATTACATGCTGATAATGCATGCCAAGCATGCATGATAATTATATGCCAAGCCAATCAAAAAATAAGTCAAAGAACAACAAAAACTGGGTTTCAATGGCCAGAATCACTCTGTGACTGTCTTTCATATTTGTATAACATACAGTGCATGTTGGATGATTGGGGAAGAAATTCTTATCAATGTGCAACTGTTTCCTCATCTTTTGTTTAAAGTAATATGTTGTGACTATGATTTCATTATTCATACTTTGCCAGATAATCACTATTCAAATTTCTGGGTGGAGAGAGCTAGTGAAGTACCAGGGTTGTGTGGGAGGGTCCTTGGCATTATTGTGATAGCCAGTTCTAAGTCTGGAGTTACTCAGTACCTGCCATCCAAGTACTTGCAGAACTCTGTATGTATATTTTGACCTTTATTTTTCTGCTCCTTAATGGGTACTCTAAACCAGTAATGCTCAAAGAATGTACAAGGGTTCACAAACCATGAGTTACGTATCCACAGTGGAATAAGGATGGACAATGAGTCACCATTGAGAAGCCTTTTGTATCAACCACCCACAATAATTTTATTCCTATTGGTGTCATACTAAATATGTTGGTCCTGGATTTTTTATGTCTTTTTATTTTTCTACTATTTTATTTTTATTACGTTGTACAGAAGTATTGATCAGCAAAAGATTGGAAAGTAAAAAATAAGGGGAAAAAGTAGCAAAATTTCTTCCTCCCCATGAATACTGTGAGAGGCAACAGTCTGACTACGACCATTGTGAAGTTTATGTCTTCAATATGTCTTTGACTTTTACCTTCTGGTTCTGTGACAGGCTTTCTCTAGAATATATAGTTCAATTTACAGCTTTGAACCGGAAAAATCTTACCTATTTTTTGTTTGTGCGTGCATGTGCATGTGCATACAGAGGATAAGGAGTAAGGATCTTATAAAACATCTCTTCTTATCTGGAGTGTGCCTGACTGGTAGTGTGTGTGCGTTAACTGCTAATTTAAGATGTTTGATTCAAGAATTTTGCAAGAAATATGGCAAAGAACTTTATACAGCGTGACAGTAAGTAGACGTGAGCTGATGAGCTAACTGTCTTTTTATTATCCTAGAACCAAGACAGATGTCTTCACTTAACTGGGTCTGAATACATGAAGGATTATTTAACACATCATCTTCCTCTCTTTTTAAACTTTTTATTGATTTTCTATGTATCTTCCTTCATGCCTCCAACCTCACTCATCTCCCATCCCTTTCCATTCACTCCTTCCCTCATAACCTCCCCCAGAAGAAAATAAAAAATAGAAATAAATAAAAATTAAAAAATAAAACTAAACAACAACAAGAACTAACTTTCATCATGGATACTGAAGTGTGTCCCAGGGTGTCACACGTTTGTCCATATATCACAGGGTCACCTCTCAGATATCCTGTTGTTGTCTTGGGTCATGGAGATCCTGCAGCTTTGGATCTGTAGGACTGGCTCTTTCATGTGCTCCAGCAATTCATAGATGGGATAGGTTTTGGGTGGGCCAGCTCACCCTGGATCTAGGCCTGGGTGGTAGCTGAGTTGGTCAGCGTGCAAAATCTCCCATACCCATACTACCAAGGTAACCTTATCAGCACCATTCTGGCTAGTTCACCCAATGTTGCAGCCAGCAAGAAGCAGGGACAGCTCTCCACTCTCATGCCCTCAGGACCAGCTCTACTGTGCTGCCCAGGTGAGATATAGGCTGTTCTCCTGAGTTCTGCAGCCGGTGACAGGAAGAGCTGTAACCAGCTCTCCTACCCTCATGTCCCTAAGGCCAGCTTTCCCTCCTGCCACAGGTGACAAGGGGTGAACTGGAGGGAGGGCATCTCTTCTGTGTCCACACCAACTCATGGCAGACTACTGGTGAGCCAGCTCCCCACCTAGGGACCTAAGAAATCAGCTTTATAACTACCTACTTTTTTCTTCTGATTTCTCTTAATACATATTAATGTTTCAAAATTGCTAATGCATTTAGTAATCATCTAATCATCTTTATTCCCAAATATCATAACATATATAGATCAGGGTTTTTTTTCTATTTTTGTATAGATATTACAAATTTACTATCATTACTTATTTTGTGTAAATACAAAGTAACTACAATTTAGTTCAGATGAGCCTTCCCTCATGTGTGTGTCTGTATGTCTGTTTATGTATGTCTTTGTATTTTTAATGAAATATATGTCCATGATTTATTATACCGAAATAATTACTCTAGGATTCTAGTGATTTAATTATATGAACCGTACAAGTCAATGAAAAATAATTCAATTGTTTTCATAAAACATTTCTTCATCCTTAAGACACTATTTGCAGGCCAATAAGATGGCTAAGTAGGTAAAAGCACTTATTGCTAAGGTTAATATTTTTCTCCCAAAATCCATGAGATAGATATAAGGGGATAATAGACTGCACAGTTGTTCTTTGACTTTCATTTATAACCAAACCATGGCACATGTGTACAAATATACACAGACACACACACACCCACACACACACACCCACACACACACACACAAACAGGTACACAGACACAAACACACACAAAGAAAGACAGACACACAAATATTAAAAAAGAATGTTAACAATTCTATTTGCTAAAATAAATTGGAATATCCCACAACAAATAAAATAACAAACTAATGAGATACTTTTGTTGAGCAGGGGATATAGGCTATCACGGTTTTCCCTTCATAGATGTTGCTCCTGTTATCACCGAGCGTGTAAGCTCCAGCTTCAAGGTGCAAGCAAGGCCACACTCTCAAGCTGACCTTGGACAATCTTTATCTTTGCTTGCAAAGCAGAGCTGCAGCCCTGGTCAGTTCTTTTAAAGAATGACTGCTGAAAGTGGGAGCTCATCAGAACTTGGCATCCTGATTTCCATATCAATACCCAGGCTCTTTTTATGATAAGGAACTGCAAATTAATGCTGGGGTCAGGGATCTGGACTCCCATAGAAATGTCCCCATAAGTCTTATTGACCTCAATCAATATTATGTAATATCAAAGTGTAAAAAAGTTAGTTAATGGCTTTTTTTGAAATGCTCCCAACTGAATTTGGGAAGATAAGGGGCAGGGAAGGATAGGCTGTATATAGGCAGTCAGAGAAAGTGAGGATTGAGAGCCAAAACATTTCTTTTATAATTCTAGACAGAAGGGAAAAACTCCCTGCTTTTTTCTTCAAAAACTTATTACAGATTCTGAATTTTAATTTTCTTATAATAATAGCACTAATTGAAGAAGAGACTAAAGAAAACCATTGAAAAATGGGCATGAGATACTTTCTCAAAAATACATATTATCATGCAACAAAAACAAGATTTAAGAATAAAGAAAATAGTCTCAAACACTAACTCTTTTAGATAGACTTTAATGAAGCAATGAGAGTGATCAGTAATGATCATACTATTTTTATGTAAATGGATGATTATGTGCTTCTAAAAGAGTTGTGTTCTTCATTTCTTTTAAGTTTTTTTTAAGTCCTGTTTTATTATTAATTCTTAGGAACAAGCCTCTGTCCATACTAGAAGAACCTCATCCATATTTCGATCTGCAGGTTAACCTGATATGTGAATTACAGAATGTGAATAAAAATCAACATGTTCTTGTAATTATTGTCTTACTATATCAAGATGTTCATCATTCACTTAAGACATAGTTATAAAACTACAACTACAAAGAAACGATTGATTCTCGGTCTTACAAGTGGCAGCTCAATGAGTCAGATCTCTGGTGGGGAATGAAGAGTTTATTTGGCTTACAGTTGCAGGTTCCAGTCATCACTGTGGAGTATACAAGGCAATAGGAAACTGATGCAGCTAGTCATACCTACAGTCAAGAATCGAAAGAGAATAAATGCATGCATGCCTGTGCTCAGGGCACACAGTCTAGTACTCAAACCTAAAGAATGATACCATCTACTTTCAGGATAGGTCTTCTCACATCAATTAACTGATATGAGATTTTATTGTACACACTCAACTCCCCAAATAAAACATTTGTAATGTAAAACTGAGTTCAAAAGACAGAAAGATAAATCCACAATATATCAGAAATATAGTTAATATTGAAACCTAGATTTGAGTATTTCTATGAGTGCTGCAAGAGGATAAAGGAATAGTTGAATGGATAAGATGTATACTGACAATCCAAATTCATGCAACAGTATTATCTGTGGGGAAAAAAACAGTAGACTTCAGGGACCTGAAAAAGACCACTGGAACAATGAGCTTATGAGACACAACTGAGTATTTGAGTTCGAAAACAAACAAGAACTTCAGCCCAAGATTCTATTACTTTAAAATTGTGGGAGGGTATGCTTAGTAGTCAACTAGTAAATGAGAATGTAAAATAGCCTCTGAATGTAAAATAGCCTCTGTACTAGGAGAATTATGTCTTACTACCTGGGTTTTCAGTAGATTCCAAGTTGTGATAATCCCTATGAGGAAAGCACAGTTTTTAGATTGGACATATGCAGAATCTCTTATTTTAGTCTGAGATTTGACTTTATGATGATAAATTATGACACTGGCTTTCCTTTCATATTGTCAAATAACTGAGAAAGCACCTTGAACAGAAGATTGCCTTATTTGTGTTCATGTTTTCAAAGGTTTCAGTCCACAATCAATTGTCTGGTGGTATTGGGTGTAGTAGTGGCCACAGATGTGGAAAGGCTGTTCAACTCCTGGCAGACAAGAATCAGAGACAGGAAGGATCCAAGAACTTAAGAATGAGAAACACAAGGCCAATCGATCAATTCATTGATTCCAAGTTCAATGCAGGTCTTTGTGACATAGTCAAACCATAACATTAGATTTACCTTTATCTGTTGATCACAAAACACCTGCAACATCTAGCACCTCTCATTTTCGCAAGGCTCATTGCTAGGCATGCTAAGAGTTATCTATCCAATTACAGCCGCAGCAGCAGCAGCAGCAGCAACAACAACAACAACAACAATAACATTTGGACCATCTTATTTCCTTTCTAGTGCCAGTGAAAGGAACTTAGAACTTCTCTTCTACCTGCTGAATACTGTATCACAATTTCACATTACTGCAACCCTGGAAAGGGTCCTGATGGCAGAAGTATCACAGGCAGTAGATATTTAGCTTTTCACCTCTTTGTAGAAAATTACTTCTCAAATTCATGCTTTATTGAATCAAATATATAAAAAAACCAAATGCAAAATTCTTTATAGTATAAATACAATTTAGAAATGCATTGTCATTTATCTGTTTTGTTTGGGACTTTCCCCTTTTTTTGATTAGCTTTTCTTTGATTTTTTTCAAATGCAATGAAAATCCTGTGTAAACAAGTTTTGTTGTATAATTTCTACTATGAAAAATATTAAAATGCAATGACATAAGAGAAAATAAGAAGGCTCATGGTGAGTTCTGAATTTATAATCAGAAATTATTGTAATAAAGAATATGTGAAGGAACCTCAAGTCACCAGTGAGGATAGGTGCTCTATTTTACTAAGGAGCAGGAGTTTTCTAAGAAAAAGTCAAAAGAGTTAGGATAGAAGGTTAATCAAGGGCAATTTCAAAGGCTAGCACAAATCTGTAAGATGTGTCAGGAAGACTAATGAATTATATCAAATTAAAGTCCAGAAAGAGCTGATGCTTGCAAGACATTGATAATGACCAACGAGAGGTTTTGGAAAAAGAAACTAAAGCTTTTCCAAGTATATTAAATTGTAAAAGGGCATTTCATCTCATCTACCAGGTACAATGTAAATGGGAACAAAAATGTTCATTTGCGTTTGCAGAATATGAGTGCTGTCCATCATTCTCTTTAACAATATTAATGCTTGTCCTTTACTGCAGCATAGATTTCCTCATCCTTCTGAATAGCTGGACTGTATGCCTGTACCTCCAGCTCTGACTAATTTGTACATATTTTATACCTTATTTTTTTCCTTGTATACAAATACATTCGGCTGTAAAAAGAAAAAAATATGATGCTTACAGAAAAAAAATGGTGACTGGAGAGCATCACCTTAAGCAAACTTAATCTTGTGCAGGCAAATATCCCATTTTCTTTCATATATAAAATCATGTATGTCTTTATAACATGATAAACATATGACATTAAAACTCTTTGAAGAGGGGAAGATATCCAACATGAAGGAGTGAGAAGAGGGTAGGAGAGAACAAAATGGGAACATGGTCAAAATACATGCTATACTTCTAGGAAAATGTCCTTATGCAACCCCGTCCCATGTACAATGAATACATACTAACAAAGAAAATGTCAAGCATACTGCATCCTTACTTGTTAGTGGAGAAAGTGTTTAGCTGGGCTATAACAAGTGACTTTATTATACTTCAATATTACTTAGCATCTTAATAGATGTATGTCCATTTATATATGTAAAAGTAAGTACAAGTAGATTTTCAGAGAAATATTACAAGATAATGGCTTGTTCTAATTCTCCTTTAAACATTTCCATCAACATTAAATTATGAATAATTGGCTTTTTCAAATACAGGAGTTAAAACAAAGTGTTAGGAAATATGTTAAGAGCTATAGTATTTAATAGCTTAGAGAGACAAATATGAGCCTACTTCTGCCATTTTATGACATATGGATATGAAATAAGAATATGAAGCACTGGTCTGCTCACTGATGATTATAAAAACATAACCAACTCCAAAAATGTTGAAGATTTGCTCTATGCCATTAAGTATCAATTATTTAGCTAATATTTCATTATTTTTTACATTTATTTACGTGTATGCATATTTTGCCCACCTGTACATCTGTGCACATGTATTCCTTGTACTCACAAGGTCCTGAAGAGAGTCAGGTCTCCTGGAACTGGAATTCCAGATGTTTGTGAGCCACTGGGAGTAGTGTAGTCACTGGGAGTCAAACATGGTCTTCTAGAGGAGCAATCAATGTTCTTCTGAGTCAAGCTCCGGAGATTTAAATCTTAAATACACAAGCATATCCATCTCCTTAATATAAAAATTTGTTTCTATCATTAATAAATGGTTAAATTATACATATGACAGTTTTTAATGTTCTTTATAATCCAGATTCAGTCAATCCTTTTGAGTGTATGATGATTTTATATACTTGTAAATTCAGAATTAAGTGAATATGACTCAGGTAAACAGTTGTAATGTATGGAGGATATTTAAGAGTCATTATAACTCATCAGGAAATTTAGAGAAGGAACTACTTCATGTTTCAGACCTGTCAAGATGGTGATTATCAAAACAGATAAAAAAAATTACAAAGAGATCATAAAACTTGTGAATTCCTGTGGTAAGGAAATAGTTAAGTCCACTGTGGAAACCACCCATTGCCTGATTATGAAAACACACTTGTGCACGTGGGAATCAGCATCCACTGTAATGTTCCACATGACCCAGTAATCACACTCTTTGTATTTGTCCCAAATGGTGTAGAAATATGTGTCTACTCTATAATCTAAGGGAAGGGTTTGTAGAAACTTTATTGTTAACACTGAAAATGGATGAATGATCACCAGAGGTTAAGTGGGGAGAGGTTGAGGGTTGGGTGGTGCAGCACACTAAGATTTATTTTGAAGTAATATGTAGAAATACTGAACTCATACTTACCTGGCAGGGAAGATACCATGATCACAAAGGTGGTTTTCCCAAGGCGAGGCTTATCCATTGCACTCCGGATGTACTGACCCCTGCGGTTTCCCCAAATGTGGGAAACTCGACTGCATAATTTGTGGTAGTGGGGGACTGTGTTCGTGCTCTCCCCTGTTTAAAAAAAAGAAATACTGAACTTTTTGCTTTATTTTTATCTAAGTGTAAAACATCTTTTAACTGAATAAAAATTCCAACTAGCAGATAACAAAGAATAATTGTCTTCGTATTAAATAGAATCTGGAGATTCTGAGTGAATTAATCAGACTTTTCAGTGCTTTAACAAGTCTGGAAATATATGAAAGGAGGAAGAGGTGGTGTTGACTCTTGGTTTTGGGATTTCAGATCCTTGTTGGGGAAGAACAGAATGGAGCATCAAGCTCATGCCATGGTGGCAGGAAGCAGAGGCAGAGGGCCTGCTCTAATGGGTTCTCTGCTTTTCTTCGATTTCCTCTGGGTCCCTCAGCCTATCGGAGTTGTTATTCATATTTAAGAAGAGAGTATGTGGGCTCCCTAGTAGAATACTGATGAGCAAATGACCATATATTAAAAGAGAGTTTATTTGATTGCTTTCAGCGATGTGATTGGAGGAGTTCAACAATGGCTGGCTCTTGGAGCACAGAAATTGAGTAATCGCTTAGTCCACGAGGCATAAAGCCTGGAGAACTGATGCCCTTTAGTTCCACACTGGAAGCTCAAAGAAACTGGTTCCAAAAGTAATGAAAGAATCATCATCATCATCATCATCATCATCATCATCATCATCAGCAGCAGCAGCAGCAGCAGCAGCAGCAGCAGCAGCAGAGACATGGCCCAGTGAATTAACTAGGGAGAGTGAAGTTCAAAGGACAAAATAGTGTTTTATTTCTTTCCTATCCCTCTATCTAGGCTGCTGCCAGAAGGTACAAGAGTAAGGTTGGGTTTTTTCATATCAATGTCAATCAATACAATTATAAGACAACTTGCAAACTCAGACCAGCCCAATGTAGACGATCCCTCCCTGAAACTCTGTTCTCTGGTTATTCTTGATTATGTCAAGTTGGCAACAAATCTAAGCATTACAGAAGGTCTTTGCCTTCACAAATGCACCCACTGGGAAGTTTTATTTACCTCCTAGGTACCTCCTGGATTCAATCATGTTGATGGTCATGATTTACCATCCCAATGAGTCAATGTCTACATGAGATCCTTTGATGGATAGGCAGAACTTCAAGACTGAAGAGGTTAAGGAAAGAAACAAGTGACCAAAATCTGCCTTTCAGGGACACACTGGAAGCATGGCGAGACATCACATTTAATTTCTCATTTAAATTTTTACAAGGAGACTACATTGATATATGTATGGTGATATAATTAATATTTCACTTAACATCTTAGTAACTAAAATTAAATCCAGAATTACAATTTACTCTGAAATTGTTTAAGAGTAAATTGTATAGACCAATTCATGTGGAAATTTTTCTATGGGTATTAATAGAAATGATAAGCCATATTATTAGTTCATGGCGTGCTAAAAATTTAACAGGAAGCTGTGGAGGCACATTCAAAAAACTCTAGGTTTCAAACTAAGGGTCCTGCCTTATACACAGTCTTCAGATCTCTGATTTGATGTGTCCTTAGCTTGTCCCATTTGGAAGGGTTTGCAGCCCACTAAACTTTATTCTCTGCTACCTCTATGCTATACGGCATGCTGCCTTTTACATACAGCTTACACTCTGAGCAGCCAAATCCTTATGGACGTTTTTCTGTTAAATAAAATGTAGAATAGAACATGGCAACAGCCCTGGCCATCTGTCTCCTGGTCAAGCAGCCAAGCCAAGGTTCCTCAGGACACTTGTTATTCATGCTATTACTATCACTAAAAACAATGCTAACAAGTAAACTATTAATAAATTCGTAAAGCTGATATCACTGAATTTATTGCTATTCACAGACAAGTACAAATTTAACAAAGGGACAATAATGCATATCTGTGAATAAAGAACTCTAGAGAATGTTCTAGAAAAGATAAAATCAATAGCTATATTATCTGGAGGGTACTTTATTTATTTATTTATTTATTTATATCTGTGTTTGTGATACATGTGTGCATGTGTGTGCATCCAGGTGCAGTTACATGTATATGGAGGTCAAAGGTTGGCATTGGCATCTTCCTCAGTCACACTCTGCCTTATTTTATTGATATAGAGTCTCTCACTAAACCTGGAGCTCATGCAGTTGGCTAGACTAGATGGCCAATCAGACCCCAGGATCTGCCTGTCTCTACTATCTCAGTACTAGAGATAGTAATAATTTCACACACAGGTACTGGGAATTGAATTAACTCAGATCCTCATGCTTGCTAGACAAGCATCTCCAAACCCAAGTTCCTTATTTTTATCTGCATGAAAACAGAACAGAATTCCTGGTAAGGCATGCCACAGATAGAAATATAGGTATAACTCTCAGTGAATACTGCTTGAAATAATAACTAACTATGCCTTGGATAGAAGACTCTCATTTGTCATAAATGTGTTTAAAGAATAAGAGATCAATTTATAACTATCTTTTAATTAAATTATCCAGATAGATAGATAAATAGATAATAGAAAACATTCTAATCACACATCCCTTCACCTTACCTTATCCTCCTCTACTTGCCCCACAATCCAGTCTTTCACCAATCAAGTTTCTATCTCTTTTCTGTCTTTTTGTTTATTTTAGTTTCTACTTTGTGGGCCATTAGGTTTATCCAAGACCACTTCTCTAAATGAAGCTGTTACACTACCTCTTAAAACATGGATAATTCACCAGTGGTTGCATCACTAAAGAAAATGAATTCTTCCCTAGAAGTCCTGATTATTACTGTTAACTCCCTTGGGTGGAGTGGGTGGTCCCATGAATGCCTCCCAGTAATTTTAAGCAGATAATATTAAATGTTTCACTCCTCTACACACCATAAATATTAGATGCTAACAATCATAGTTACTATTAAAGTACTGCAACATATAATAATAGGGTTTGATAGTTTTTTATCTAGGCTCAGAAATATTTATTGATAAATTACAATGTATAACTCTCCAATTGAGTTAGAAACTTCTTTGTATTTCCATATTTTAAGTATTTGCTCAATGATTATCTTGATGTAGAATTAGGATTCAATTTCGAAAAGTTAATCAGTGATCAGTTTTATGTCTAGTTACTAAGCTGTCTTACAGATTTATCTAAATTTGATTGTGTGGGAAGATGGGATGTGTGTGTGTGTGTGTGTGTGTGTAGACATAAATATGGTCTGGGGAAATAAGACTTCAAATGGTCTGGGGGAAGAAAGCACCCAAACAGAAGGCATTCCCAATAACATGAAGCTGCAAAGCAGTTCATTTCACCTTTAATTGTAATTTTTCAATAAGCAACTTGTAAACTCGACTATATTGTGAAACACAGACAACATATAGATCATACTAACAAGATAAACAATGCCAAGTAAAATCTACTTAGAGTAATGCCAACTATAGATAGAGAGAAAAATATGTCAATTTCAAATTAAAATTAGATTTCTCTAGATAGAGTCTATTAAAACTGACCAAGACAAAATGGATTTTTAAAAATACAAAATAGCATGTATTGGATCATTTGCAGTGGAAACTCTCATTTCAAGTAAAAAAGGAAGTATTTGTAGCTTTAAGATCACCCATTTAACTTAAATTATTTCCTACAGGCCTCAAAAGAAATAATGGATGAAGAGGTTCTTCATTTCAAGGTCATTTTTAAAAGTAACAAACACTTAACATCTTTTAAAACTATTTTCTTTTGGACCCATAAAATAATAACCTGTGAATAAGAAAAATAAACCCATTCACATAAAAATAATTGTTATCTCTGTGAGACACTTTGCTGAGTGTAGCTGTGTCTTCTATCATACCCTTCCACTATATTATTAATCCAGTATTTATTTTGTCTTATTTTATATAGTCCCGTTAAGTTATTTTCCTTGGGTTTATCCAAATTTATAAAAAAAAAAAAAAAACCTTAAAGAGCTACCAGAGATGAAGTATCTGTCTTTGAGCTATGTATCACATATACCACTATTAAGAACGTAAGATGTAAAAAGTGAACATAAGATGCTCTTTGTTTTTATTTTGCTAAAATCAATACTTTTGGAAACAGAAAAAAACCAGTATTCTTTAAGTAAGTTATTAAATTTTTAGTGTTTTGGAGGCCTTAATAACACATCAATTCCACTTCATTCTCTGTACCTAGAGTCTTGCAATCACTTTGCTCATGGTTTATTACTATGTTGGTGCAATAATTAAATATTTCTTCAAGTTTTTCTATACAAATAATCTTCCATTCTCCCCTAATGAGAAAATTAAGCATGTATCTTCCTGTTTCCCTGGGCTTGAAAATTAATTTAAAAGACAATGTTCTACCAATAATATTTTATTTAATGATTTTGACCTAACTCAAAAATTGGGTGTAAAATTAATGCAACAGATGTGGAATCTTAATTTTTATCTCCTCATCTGCATTTGGTGTTTTACATGTCTAGATTTTCGTGGATATCAAATTTATAATAGAACATCCAATCTTCAGTTATTCATTACAAAATTAAAAGTCCAGCATTTTTTCAGTGTGTGTATGTGTGTGTGTGTGTGTGTGTGTGTGTATGCATGTACCATAGTGCATACATTAAGGTTATGGGACAGTTTTGAAACTCAGCTCTCCGAGGATTCACAGACCTAAACATAGCTCTTTAGAATTAACAACAAGTTTCTTTACATGCTGAGTCATCTCCCTGGCCCTTATTTCTTTACAGTGTTACTGTTAACAATTTTAGAAGTATTTTAGTATGCAAAACATAGTCTGAAATAAATAAATTATTACAATTGAATCTCATTCCATATGTGTCTTTAGTGAAAAAAAATATTAGGTAGGAATGAAAGAAATGAAGAAGACATGTTGTTGTGAGGTCACTCTTCTTTCAAGTAATTTCTAATAAACAAACAAACAAACAAACAAAAAACCATGTCTATCATTTTCCTTTGGGAAGAAACTCAGAAGCTAATTCCAAAAATTAAGGTCCTTGATATATGCTCTATTGAGTACATAGTTTGTGATTCTGGTCATTTTTAAGGGGAAAATCATCACTTTGCAAAGCAACTATAAAATTCAGTGGTTGACAGACAGCACGACAAAATAACTGCCTCCTTGTTTACCATTCCAACCACTACCACTCTGTCACACAACATTATGTTCCAAAACCTACAACTGAGCAAAAGCTGATTTTCTTACAGGTATGGAAATTCATCAGATATATGGAACTATTAACCCATTGTCTCTCGCTCCCTTCTAATAGAAAATCTTCAGACTCAAACTCCATAGGAAGACTTATTAGCCCTTCAAAATCTGAAGCATGCTAACTCGTCCAAAATGATCTTACAATTCCAGAACTCAATGATATACTTTTGTCTTTCTATAGAAACCCTTTCTGCTTTCTATATTCCCTTCTATCCCTTACTACATTGGAGAGGTAACTTCTGCAGGCAACTTTACTTGACAAGTTACTCTACCTCACTGCTATCAATACCCACTAACTGTGATCATGAAACTCATGCTGAAGAGTCTATGGCCCAATTCAAATAAAGTAGTCATAGTAGAGATCAGTACAATAATCAATTTTGATGAGAAGGATTGGCTATAAGAAACTTTACCTGACTTGGAGCAGAGAGGTGGTTCAGCAGCTAAGAGTACTTACTGATTCTGCAAAGGAGATAGGTTCACAGTGCACCTTACAACAGCCTGTAACTGAATGTACATGGGTTTCAATGAAATTTTCTGGCTTCTGCATGAATGTGATGCAAATAAACTCGATACAAAACACACAGAAGGAAAATAAATGAATCCTTAGAGAACAAGATTAAAAAATTGACCTCACTCATGGTATTTGCTATTTTTCCTTTGATTTTGGCTCACAGTCAAAACCTTGAGTCCATATTGGAGACAATGTGAGAGCAGGGGCTTGAGGCATCTGGTTTTGGTTAATCTATAATCAAGAAGCAGAGGGCAATGAAGGATATAGCTCAATTCACTTTTTCCTTATTCATTTCATATCTCAGCCTAATGGTGGTATGTATGACTGGGAGACCGGGGCTTCCCACCTCAATTAACTCAATCATGAAATTACTCCACAAGCATAGTCAGAGGGTTATCTCATAGATAATCCAAATATCCTGTAAGACAAATGGCATCAACCATCACATCTAACTAACAAGCTCAGTACTCACAATGATGATATTAAATGTTGCCAAAAATAACCATGGGATAAAAGAGAATAAGATTACAAATTATTCAAATTTTCCTATGTGACATATAGCATAATGTCTAGGAATATTCATTAGGAACCAAACCATGGGAATAAACCTGTGAAGAATAGGCAGACCCAGACACCATGTCCATTGCAGGAGAGTCAAACATATCTTAGGTAGCATCAATGATCTATAAGTTTTTCTCATTTCCATGGAGTAGTTGAAAACAGGAAGCTAAAAGGCTGACCATGTTTTCAGGTCGCAAATCTGGACTTTCTGTCAAGTGTACAAGTGTACATTTGATTCTAATAGCAGTTTTGGGAACTGAAAAGGTACACAGCCAACAGCAGCAGTAAAAACCTACAGTCACCAGCCCGTCTGGTGGTCCATGCTAAAGTAGAGAGGAAGATGAATTGCAGACAAAGAGAGCAAAGTAGTACATGACCCAGAGGTTACCAACCCAGTGGATTAAGCAATTTCTTTGAAATTGCCACAAGGCTAAAATGGTCTTTTCCTCCCCTTCCTGATTTATCTGAAATATGGCAATTCTGATCATGAAGTAAACATCTCGGCCAATCAAGAGGTATCCTAGACCCAACCACAGGTCCTCTCAGCCTACACAGCATCTCCCTTATGTATACCTTGATGCACAGTTCTCAGCCTCCCGACCTCCCTTGTGTGGGTGTTGTACTTCACAGCTATACATGTGTA
This sequence comes from Grammomys surdaster, assembly GCF_004785775.1. NCBI lineage: Eukaryota > Metazoa > Chordata > Mammalia > Rodentia > Muridae > Grammomys > Grammomys surdaster. The sequence continues at coordinate 15,545 of NW_021627844.1, forward strand.
TTCAGTCTCAATTATGGAGAGCAACCTCCACTGTTCTACTAAACATATATAAATAAAACTTGGATGACTTTGTAAGTTCAACTCTGTCTTCCTAAAAAGAAACATAATTTTAAGTACTTTCTCTGTCATTTTCAGTATTTAAGTCCTTGCAAAATTTCAAACCATGGGACTGACTCTTACTAAGAAAAGATGCACAAGTAAAAGATGATGAAGACGTTGTTAAAAATCTAGTCATTTGAAAATGTTTAAATACCAGCAAAAATATAACAAAAAGCAGGCCATAATTGATATACTCTTACAACATTATTCCCACGGAAGTTACTTATCTCAAAATTACAGTCTGCATTTCCTTAGCACAGTGGGAGATCATACAAAATAATTGGTCCTGTTACATTATCAAAATACCATGCTAAAGATAAACCTCCAATCAAAAAGGTAATTAAGACCTAAATCTGAGTATATTCAATTACCTTGCAATGTTGCTTTTGTAATTCTGGGAATTCTGCCCTAAGACAGAGCTGAAGTTCAGCTCAGACTTTTTTTTTTCTGTAAAACACTGATATAGGAGTGAAGAAATAGCTAATAATATACCCCCTCTAAGTTTCTTCCAGCTTCCCCTATGTATTGCTGTAGCCAGAACTATATACTCACAAATTACTCCACAGAGAGCTCTGTGGGCAAATTCAACTTGACATGCGTCCTTCACCTTCCAGGCAACTGGAAAGACAATCAAAAGGCCAAGAGGCAAAACTAGAGGATACAACCCAACAACTTGTGGACCTAGTAAGTATCCATGACTGAATCCTCAGAGTCTTGCATTAGAAACAAGCATGAAAACAATAGGTCTGCCTTCTGCCTGCCTTGAAGATCCACTCTGGTGCTGGATATCAACTCCAGGGTCTAGTGGCCCTCTTTTGAGAAAAACTACCTTTGAGAATATTCAATTATCAGCAGACAAATGACTCGCACTTTCTTTCATATGTCTCTATCTCTCAAAATCTCAAAGTAAAAATCATATTGAAACAAAATTGTGCAGTACTGCACAAAATTATATAGATCTATGAGATGGGAAATGTATGTCAAAGGACAATAGATGAGCAATCTGTATTAAGGATGGGAAGGCCACACAGTTGTGTAAATGTTCGGAAAAATAGGAAATATTCCCAGTTTCCCATGATTCATGGACTTCCCTAATTTTGCAAATATATGGATACTATGTATGAGTGTTGTGGTAATATAATATATTCATAGTAATTAAGTCTAGTCATTGATGTTAACAGTACATGCTGTTGTATATCCATTTGACACAATTATGACTTCACTCTTGACTTCACCCTCTTTCTCTGTTTCTCTTTCTGTGTGTGTATGTGTGTATGTTCTTCCATTTAATAGTGCCTAAAGTAAATCTCTCTTGTCTGTGATGATAGCTATTAGACATGAAAGCAATAACCTTAAAAAAAAAACCTTGAATTGCCTATAAACCCATGGTCTTAAAAGTCATCCTGTTTGTCAATGGAATAGCATAAGTAGATATACCTTAAATCAGGCATCACACAGAGCATCACCATCACCACTAGAGCCACAATAAAAGAAACTGACCGTTGTGTGATAAACTGGCAGGCCTTCTCAGTTTTCAGCAGCCTAGGAATTTTATGGTAGCAATCTCTCCACAGTGTAGGGAAGCACACCAGAACCAGGCAGTGTCTCATCCTAAGAATCATTCCAGAACTAAATGAACAAAACACAAAACAACTGGGAAAAGAACAAGAAAATTGCTGGGCAAATTGCCAAGTTAGTAGGATACTGATGTGTTGTTTCCTCTTGATGCTCATTTTACAATTAACAAGCCCATCCATTTACATCCTACCTTCTAATGTGTTCTTAAGTTTCAAAGGTGCCTCTATGCTCTAAATCAATACACAGAGCATTCCTTCTATTTTCAGAAGTGTCTAAAAATAAGATCCGAACACTATAGATGGCCCACTAAATCCTATCCATAGCTTAACTTCCACGGCCTGGTATTAAGGTTTAGCGTACATGTTTAAAATATTGTGATAATAAGAAAGGCAAGTGGGAGAGGAAGGAAGACAAGAAGGGGGAAGGAAGGGAGGCAGTAAGGAAAATGGGAGGGAAGAATGAAAGTCAGTAAGATAGAACAGCTAGATGGCTCATCAGCTAATGCGAAGCCTGAGATGCTGAGTTCAAACCCTGGACCTACATGGTAGAAGACGAGAACCAACTCATATAGGTAGTCCTCCAACCCTCACCTATGGTCACACATATACACAAAATACATACATACATATAACTTTAAAAGACATCAAGACAGAAAAAGAGACAGAAGTAGAAAGAACAAAACCAACAGGCAACAAAAGGAGTGAGGGAGAGAAGAAAAGAAATCCATGGTTTGTATCTCAAATTTATCTCACTGTACCTAAACTGGGATTCTCACTGACTAATAGTCAGACAGCTTAACATTAGGTCATGCCTAGTCAATGAGGATTCAAACTCATGTTAAAATATTGCTCTCTATCAGAAAAAAATAACCCATATTTGCATTTGATACCAGGAATAATGCAGTAGGATGAGCAGAGGAAGTAGTCAATGCCATTTGTATCAATGGCATTTGGAGTTTACCAGTGATATTTTGTGGATGTGGCATAAACAGATGGAATTATAAAGACCAGTATTGTGGATAATATTGTCAGTTCGACAGGATCTAAAATCAGCTAGGAGACACTGTCTAGGCATGTCTGTAATGAAGTTTCTCAATTAAGTTAGTTGAAGGTGAGACTCATCCTAACTGTGTTTGGGCCTATCCCATAGGCTGGGGTCCTGGTTGGAACAATAAAGAGAATGCATCTATATTCATGTCTTTCTTTCTTCCTAACTATAGATACACTGTGACCAGCTCCTTCTGCTAGTATTTCTTCCCTATGATGGTCTGAATCCTTAAACAGTGAGCCAAAATAAACACTTCCTTTCACACTTTTCCAGATATTCTGTTGCAGAAATAAGAAAAGTTAAAAAAAAATAGACTGTTACACTTCAAAGTTCAGTACTAGGAAGTCATCTACTGGACAGCCTCCCCTAAGACCTTAATAATCTTAGATTTTAGGTTAGAGAAAACCAAATTTAATCATCTTTTTGTTACCCCAATGCTCAGATGCCTCTGCATGGTGTTAGTAAGTTATCTGCCATATGCTTACAACATAGAACCACTGTTGAGTATTTGGAAGGTAAATATTGAACAGTCAAGAATCTCATCTAGTCATTAAAGGAATGCAGTTACTATTCGTATGGACCTGAAGGAGATAGAAGATTAGACAGCCAAAACTGAAAAAGATGTTATGACATAACTACCAATAAAGAGAACGTAGAGCTTCCTTTGATATCATTTGTAAAGAAGAATAGCAGGGACCATAAATGTGGCACATGAATAGTGTCAGATTTGATACTAAGGCCTGTGATGTAAGAACTTTAAATTTCTTCAAGTAAATTGTGCATCATACTTAAGATAGCATGTTGAATATAACTCATCATTAATAGGATGTAGCTTGATTACAAAACACAGACACAGTAGACAAGATGAAAATGGAAAGTATTTTTCTTTTAGAGTAGACAAATCACACAACATGAAAAAAAGTCTCAAACATAATCAACTTTATTTATTGGTGGATGCAAACAGAGAAAATGGATGTCAGATAATTTCCTACAATTTAGCAAAGAAAATAAAGATACCAATTCTCTTGCCCTGTCCTTTAATGCAGTCTGAGTCAGTTTCATGATAGAAATTTCACACATTATCTTTAACCTATTCATAACTGATTTTGAGACTTGGATTAACTTGAAATAGATGAATTAAAGTGCATTTTGATGAATAATAAAAGATTTAAGAAAAATATATAAATATTTTATGAAGTGGTATACAAGAAGGAATTATGAATACAAATTGCTGTCTGGTGACCATTGTGACTTAATGATTTTATTCATCTTTACATATGTGTGTGTGTGTGTGTGTGTGTGTGTGTGTGTGTGTGCCCCTGAATTTCTCTAAGTCCACTTCGTGCACCGAAATGCTCAAGGAGGCCAGAGAGGCTACCAGAGCTCTTAGAGCTAGAATTACAGGCAGTTGTGAGCCCCCTAATATGGATTCTGGAAACCACTCCTGGGTCTTGCAAGAGCAGGATGTGCTGTTAACAGCTAACCTACCCCATCTAGTATCCCATTATGACTTAAATGTGATATGATTTGAAAACTTACTCAATATATTTGGAACTAATTTTCTATAAGTTGATCATTAATAGAAAATAAATCCTTAGCTTAATGGGTTTTTAATGCAACTATTTTCATGATTCATTATTTTCAATAAGATGATTATTGCAGCAAAGGAAACGTAGTGTTTAAAATATACACACATCACACAATGAGTTGCTTTTGTTAGGAAGATTTAAGCTGGTCACCACAATGAATGGTAGAAATAGTAGTAAAAAGCCTTGAACTTAATCATTCTTTCCTTTTTAATTTTCTTATTTTTTAATACTGTTGTATTGCATTTTGAATGTCTGTGAGCATACATGTGCTATGACAGACATACAAAAGTCATAAAACAACATTAAGTAATTATTTCTGACCTGTCACTTTTGAAGTAAGCTTTCTCCTGGTTTTGACACTTTTCAGTTATCTCCCAAGGTCAAGCTAATCCTTTTGTCTTTGCATCCCATAGTACTGAAGTGCTGAGATTATAGATGTGTGCCTATACACATGGGTTTTTACTTGGGATCCGCAATTGACACAGATTAACTAGTTTTTAACAATGTTTCTTCCTGGAGAAATTGTGGGTAAACCACAAATCTGACTCAATTCCTTTTGAATTTCATGATCAACAAAAAATTATTCAGGCTGAGAAATATGAAGACATGTGCCTAGTCAAGATGAGTTGAAATATTCAGGTAAGGTAGCACAACACATCTCAACTCAAAGAGAAGGGATGTACCCCAAGAGCATATAACTGGAACTTTCTCAGCAAGCGCTTCACATATGGCAAGTCATTTTCAGAAAGCAGAGAATACAATATATATTAGCCTCACTATTGCTGCAGGAAGTATATCATGCTATAGTAGTAACTCTACTGTTTTTGACAAGATGTCAAAAAATAAAATGGTGGATTTCCATTGGAAATGGTTGGCAGCTGCTCTGAGCAACTGGCTCATCCACCTCCATTGTCCTGTCACTTCTCTACCCACCTTCATCAGACCTGCTGATATGGAGCCATACATGTTAGATTTCCTTCCTGCACCCATTTTTCCTTCCTTCTAGGAAGTCCTCTGGGGCACGCCCAGCTACCCTGAGTGAACTGTAATACCAAGACCTCCATTACCAGGCCACTTCTCTACCTGACTCCCTCCCAATCACCTTCCCAAGGTGTTCCCAGGGGCATGCCCAACTGCTTGCATTACAATCTGAGTACCATTTTCTGGCCCAAGGATGCCCACTTCCACATGAGGATCATAGAGATTAGGTCCCTTCCTAATATCTGCTACAACAGGAATATCCAAGGCCAACAGGGTGGCTAAAGTCCCACTAAAGAACACAAATAACCAAAGCAAGGTAATATGACACCTTCAAAGCACAGCTATCCTACTGAAGCAAGCTCTGGATATACTAACACAACTGAAGCACAAGAAAATGACCATAAATCTACTCTTTTAATGATGATAGAAGCCTTTAAAGAAGAAATGAACTAATTCCTTAAAGAATAACAGAAAAATGAAATTAAACAGGTGAAGGAAATGAATAAAACTATTCAAGACCTGAAAATAGAAATATAAGCAATAATGAAAACACAAACTGAGGGAATCCTGAAGATGGACAACCTAGGGAAGAGAACAGAAACAACAGATACAAGCATCACCAATAGAATACACTACATGGAAGAGAGAATCTAAAGCATAGAATATGTAATAGAAGAAATGAATAATCATTCAAAGAAACTATTAAATGTAAAACAATACCTGACACAAAATGTCCAGGAAACCTGAGATAACATGGAAAGAGCTAACCTAGAAATAAAAGATAAAAGAAGGTGAAGAGATACAGCTTCAAGGACCAGAAAATATTTTCAATAGAATCATAGAAGAAAACATTACCAATATAAAGGAGAGATGGCTAGAAACATGTAAGAAGCTTGTAGAACACCAATTAGACTAAACCAGAAAACTCTCTCATCTTATAATAATCAAAACACAAAATCTACGGAACAAAGAAAGACTAATAAAAGCAGCAAGGGAAAAGGTCCAGGTATCATACAAAGGCAAATCTGTCAGAACTACACATGTCTTCTCAACAGAGATTCTAAAAGCTAGAAGAACCTGGACAGATAACTTAGAACTTCTAAAAACACCGTAGATGCCAACCTAGATTATTATACCTAGCAAAACTCTCAATCACCATAGATGGAAACAGCAAATTTTTTTCAAAACAAAGTAAATGTAAGCAATACCTGTACACAATAATTACCCCCCCCCCCAAAAAAAATACCAGAACACTAGAATCAAAACACCAAGCCAAGAAAGGCTTAGAGTAGTTATCCAACTACATCCAAGAAAACACAAGAAATAAATAATTCCATATCAGCAAAACCAAAAGAAGCACAGACATACACCACCACCACCACCACCACCATCAAAGTAACAGGAATTTATAATCATTGGTCATTAACATCTCTCAACATCAATAGATTCAATTCCCCAATAAAAAGATACAAACTAACAGAATGCACATAAAACCAGGATCCATCATTTGCTACACACAAGAAACAGTATAAAATAGATATTACCTCAGAGTAAAGAGCTGGAAAAAAAGTTTTCCAAGCAAACAGACTAAAGGAAAAAGCTGGCATAGCCATTCTAATGTCTAATAAAACCAACTTTCAGCCAAAATTAGTCAAAAAAGAAAGGAAAAATCAAAGGAAAAATCTATAAAGATAATATCTCAATTCTGAATACCTATGCCCCAAACACATGGACACCCACATTTGTAAAAGAAACATTGTTAAAGTTTAAATCTCACATTGAACCCCACACATTAATAAGTCGAGACTTCAACATCCTACTCTCACCAATGGGCAGGTCATCCAGACAAAAACTAAACAGAGAAATAATGAAACTAACATGTGATATGTCAAATGGACCTAACAGACATCAATATAAACACAAAAAGAGATAACCTCTTAGTACCTCCAAAATTGACCATTTAGTCAATCACAAAGCAAGCCTCAACAGATACAAGGAAATTGAAGTAACAACACCTTGAATCTTATTAGACCAGGCTGGATTAAAGATCAACTTCAACAACAAAACCACCAGAAAGCCTTCATACTCAAGAAAACTAAACACCTCTGTATTTAATTATGTCTGGGTCAGGGAAGAAATGAAAAAAGAAATTAAAGACCTTCTAGAATTCAATAAACATGCAGGCACAACATACTCAAATTTATGGGATTCAACAAAAGCGGTACTAAGAGAAAATTTCATGGCACTAAGAATCTCCATAAGGAAATTGGAATGTTTTCATACCAGCAATTGGAAAGCACATCTGAAAGCTCTAGAAAACAAAAAAAAACACACAAATGAGCAAACAACAACCAAAATCAAAACAAACAAAAAAATCTCAGAAAACAAAAACAATGCAAACACAATAAAGCGGAGTAGAAAGTAGGATCAAACCAAGGCTGAAATCAATAAATTAGAAAAAAAGAAATAAAATGAATACAAAAAAAGCAAGAAAAGGAAGATCTGAATCTTTCAGAAAATCAACAGGATAGACAAACCTAGGACAAAATAACGAAAAGACAAAGATATAGTATCTAAACAAACAAAATGAGATGAAAAGAGAGACACAATAACAATGAAGAAATTCAAAGAATCAATAGGTCTTACTTCAAAAGTCTGTAGTCCACAAAATTAGAAGATCTTAATGAAATGGATTCATTTCTAGACAGATTCCATTCATGAAAGTTAAATCAAGATCAGGTGTACTATTTAAGCAGCCCCTATAATTCTTAAGGAAATTAGAAGCCATTCAAAAAATAGGCCAGTGCGAGATAGTTTTAGTATGGAATTCTACCAGACTTTCAAAGAAGAGCTAATGCCAATATTCCTCAAAATATTCCACAAAATATAAAAAGAAGGAACACTGCTAACTAGTTCTATGAGGTCACAGTCAACATGACAACTAAACTACACAAAGATTCAACAAAGAGAATTTCAGACTGATTTCTCCAAAGAACATTGATGCAAAATTACTCAATAAAATACACAAAAACTGAAGCCAGAAACACATCAAAAATATCTTCTGCCATGATCAAGTAGGCTCAAGTAGGCTTCATCCCAGAGATGCACTGATGGTTCAATTTATGGAAAGCCATCAATGTAATACGCCATATAAGCAAACTGAAAGGGAAAAAATGACATGATCATCTCTTTAAATGCTGAAAAAGACTTTGGCAAAATATAACACCCCTTCATGTTAAAAATTTTAAAGAGACCAGAGATAATAAAAGCAATGTACAGCAAACCAATAGCCAACATCAAATTAAATGGAAAGAAACTTAAAGCAATTCCAGTAAAATCAGGGACAAGATAACGCTGCCCACTCTCTCTCTCTATCTAGTCAATGTAATCTTGACGTTCTAGCTAGAGCAATAAGACAACCAAAAGAGATTAAAGGGACACAAACAGAAAAGAACAAGCCAAAGTTTTGCTATTTGCAGACTACGTAAAAGTATACACTAACAACACCCAAAATTTTACCAGAGAACTCCTACATCTGATAAACACTTTCAGCATAGTGGCTTGATACAGAATTAACTCAAAAAATCAGTAGCCTTTCTCTATATAAACAATAAATGAGCCAAGAAAAAAATAGGGAAAACCAACACCCTTTACAATATACACGAATAATTTAAACTATCTTGGTGTATCTCTAACCAAGCAAGTGAAAAACATATCTGACAAGAACTTCAAGTCTTTGAAAAGATAAATTAAGGAAGATATCAGAAGATGAAAAGATCTCCCATGCTCATGGATCAGTAGAATTAACATAGTGAAAATGGCCATCTTACCAAAAGCAATCTACAGACTCAATGCAATCCCCATCAAAATTCCAACACAATTCCTGACAGACCTTGAAAGAACAATTCAAAGCTTGATTTAGAGAAATAAAAAAAACCAGGATAGCCAAGATAATACTGAACAATAAAAGAACTTCGAGAGGTATCAAGATCCCTGACCTTAAGCTGTACTACAGAGCAATAGTAATAAAACTGCAAGTTATTGGTATAGGAACAGACAGGTTGATTAGTGGAATTGAATCAATGATCCTGAAATAAACCTACACACCTAAGGACATTTGATTTTTGACAAAGGCAAAACCATGCACTGGAAAAAGGAAAGCATTTTCAACAAATGGTATTGGTCTAACGGGATGTCAGCAGGTAGAAAAAATGCAAATAGAGCCACATTTATCACTCTGCACAAAACCCAAGTTCTAGTGGATCCAAGACCTTAATGTAAAACCAAATATAGTAAATCTAATAGAACAGAAGTTAGGGAATAGCCTTTGAACTCATTGGTATAGGAGACAACATCCTGAACAGAACATCAATGGCTCAGACGCTAAGATCAACAACTAAAATCTTCTGTAATGCAAAGGACACTGTTATTTGTACAAAACAGCAGCCTACAGATTAGGAAAGAATCTTCACTAACCCTACATCTAACAGAGGGCTAATATCCAAAATTTGAAAAGAATTGAAGAAGTTAAAAACAACAATACAAATAACCCAATTTAAAAAATGGGTTACAGAGCTAAACAGATAATTCTCAACAGAACAATCTTGAATGGGAGAAAAGCACTTAAAGACATGTTCAATAACTTTAGTCATCAGAGAAATGTCAGCCAAATGACCCTGAGAGTCCATCTTATACCTGTAAGAGTGGCTAAAATCAAAATTCAAGGGCTAGCACATGCTGGCAAGGATGTGGAGCAAGGTGAATACTCCTCTATTGCTGGTGGGAGTGCAAACTTGTACAGCCACGTTTGAAAATCAATTTACCAGTTTCTCAGAAAACTTGGAATAGAACTACTTTAAGACCCAGCTATGCCACTCCTGGGCATATACCCAAAAGATACTCCACTATACCACAGGATAATATTTTATAGTTCCATTCATTTGTCTCCAAAATTCATGATGCCCTCATTTTTAACAGCTGAGTAGTATCCTACTGTGTAAATGTACCCCATTTTCTAAATCCAGTTTTCCATTGAGAAACATCTGGATTTCATTGTTCTACAGGACATATCCAGTGATGTTCCAGTTTTAGGAAAACAAATGAGAACATTGGTAAATCTAAAGTACAACAACCAAAACAACAACAACAACAACAATAAAACCCTATTACTACTTATGAAATTTATGAGTCTAACGTTGAGATTCCAGAGATGGTTTAGCAGTTAAGAATGTGCACAGCTATTCCAGAGGATGAGATTCTAGTACCTCACTAGGCAGCTGCCAGCTACATTAATGCCCTTTCAAAGTACCTTCAGGCATGACATTAATATGCACAAATATACATACTACACACATTGATGTACATAACTAAAATAAAAAGAAAATATGTTTAAATGACACTAACTTTTGGATAATTGATCAAGTGCCATATGATGGTTATTCATTAATGTGTGTCCAGTGCCTTATATCAAGTGCCACCACACATACAAAACAGAGAAATATCAAGAATATGGAGTATACCCATGGATACTAAACTAAGGGAATCATTCTCCCTGCCCAAATAAGCATACGCATTTTGTTGTCACAAACTCAATAAACATGGCCTTGAGTATTTGTTAGTTCTTAGTCCCTATAATAAGTTAAACAAGCTCACTTCTCAATTTATTCCTTTGGATCATATAATAGAAACACTACAAAGGCAAAAAAAAAGTGCTTTCAAACAGATACAGTCTGTGATGGTCATCTATAAGTATATGAGCATTCATTTATACTGTTATTGTGACACAGATAATCTGTTCTAAGTAATAAATGATCTAAAATGACTGGAGAATAATGCATAGTGCAATAAATTTTATCACTTGAACTTTCAGAGATTATAAGAGCTGCCCCTCATTTAAAACATAGCTACATTTGGAGTCCCTAAGAGTTGCTAAGTATGCAAGAAAGAAAGAAAAGGAAAGAAAGATGTTAGCTGATTTTAGTGGTGCTAATAATTTAGTAAAAGAGTAGGTGCTCAGATAATTACTAGATGAGCTAATAGATAATTGGCCAATTGATGCAAAGCCTGGCAAATCGAGAAATCCTGACACTTAAATGACTTTCGTATACCATGATTTAATAAATAAATAAATAAATAAATAGTAAGACAAATTTCTTGAAACCAAAGAATGGTAATCAAAAACTTTCTCTCACATACAATATTAAGATGTATGTCAGTAATCTTCCAGTCTGAGGTGGACCATAGTCCATATCTCCAAAAAACCATGCTATTAACATAGCCCAAAGCTAATCACACTGATGAAAAACTAATTTTCCTATTCCGCAAATTAGCGAAAAGAAGTTAGGATGTCCTGGAGTTACAGATGAATACAATACCTTCAGACACATGGAAAAGTCTCATCTATAACTGAAACATGCCTGCTCATCATTCTAATAACACACAATCTTCACGGAGGAAGAAAACAAACATATTCAAGTAGACCCTCTTTGGTAACATTGCTAGAAGAAGAGGTATTGTTTTGTTTTTTGTGAGTTTTTTTATTATGTTTTGTTTTTACTGAAAATAAATCCTTCTCACATATAATATATCCCTACTGAAGTTTCCCTAAAAGAGCATTGACCCTATCCATAGCTTTAATATCAAGTAAGTAAATATTCTCTATGAGTAGAGAGGATATCTCAGTGGGTGAAGTGCTTGCCATGAAGCATAAAGAAAAGAGTTCAAGTCCTAGGACCAACATCTAAAATCTGGGCAAAGTAGTGCACACTTACAATGTCAGAAAGGGGAAACAAAGCTAGGCAGATGGAGCTCAGGGTCCTACCAGCCAGCAAGCCTAGCTGAAGTTGAATTGCCAGGTTCTAGGCCAGTTAGCAATCCTAAGTGGGAGCTACTGGGCAGCAACATTTAATGTTGACATCTAGCTTCCACATGGAGTACATACAGGTACACTCACTGAATAACTATTGATATATACGAGCTCAAGACTCACTTATAAACGTAGCAAAGAGTAATATTCCAGAAGTCTAGAACAGGCCATGAGGTTAAGCAAAAGATCAGAAGCACAGTTTTAGGCAGTGAGTACTCACTCCCCTAAAATGGAGATTCAAGACCGGATATCAAAATCATATTTACAAGAAGAAAATCACATTAGAAACCTGGGGAAACTAAGTTAATGTTATTATTATTTAGCTCATTTTAGACCTTATTAAAATGTTCTATGGTCAAAAGTACCCAAAGTTATGTCCTTATGAGACCAACTTGTTCTTTTACAACCATTTTATTGACTTGACTTTTTAGCCAGAAGCACTTTAAACTACACCAGCTAGCCTGAGCACCAGTTAACTAGAAGAAACACACAAATATTTTCAGTGTCTGTTCGATTAAGGACTTTAACTAGTAGTCATAGAAATTTAGGAGCAATGTCTCTCACTTCAGATCTTATTTGATCTTTTTCCTCCTTTGTCACTACCAATTTTTTAAATTTAAATACAATTTCCTCCCTTCAAACACTGCCATTCATGTCCCCTTCCCTGTCAAACTTAGGGACTCTAGTTCTTTAATATTCCAAAATATATGTGTACAACCTTCTCAGTCGCTATATGACTTGTCTGCACATGTTTGCAGAACTGACCACTGAGGACTGAATAACCAGTTGGAGGATTCTTCCCTGAGGAAGACTATTTCTCTCACTGTCAGCATTCCCTAAAAGATAAAGTAAAGAAAAATAAAGGTATCATATTTATTGTGGCGTATACAATTCATAAGTAAGATGCAACAGCTGTGAATTGTTTAGTACTTGTAATGGGTGACAAGGATGTAAAGGACATAATACGATATATACTTGGGATTGACAGAAAAACATTTTAAAAAATGATGTTGCTACAGTTTAAAAGAGAGAAATTTTATCAAGACACAAACAAGAATTTTAAACAAGAAAAGAAATTCAAAGTAAACAAAACCTTAAAGTATTAATTATCAACAGATATCCCAAACAAAACGAGTTTGTGTATCATAAAATGGTTTGTAAGATGCTCAACCAAATAAAATTTATAAGACCGAAAACAATAGCTGTTAAAGTATCCCAGCCTCCCCCCAAAAAAAATAAATAAAAAATTTAAAAACAAACAAACAAAAAAATATCCCAGCCCATGGGAAACTCACAAAAGAAAATTGACCATTCAAGCAATTGCATAGATGTTTATCTCAGTGGTTCTTTTGTTCTGACATTTTGTTCCTAAGTATGATGGACCTGAAACAACCCCTTACCTAATTCCTTCATCATCTTCAAGGCTAGAGATGAATGGATCCCTGTGCTGGATGCTGAATATTGAAACAAGTTCTCCCACATAAAGCTTCAATAGCCTCCCTAATCTCTCTCTCTCTCTCTAGTCTAGATATTTTATGGGCTGGAAAATTCTGATGCAAATTAATGAGGAGATTTTAATGCCCCACAGATGGCTCCTATGTATTTGGAGGCTGTTCAAATACCTGCTTTGCCGAGGTAGTCTAGTCTGCCATTATTTTCAGCTACTGTACGTTGATAAACAGCCACAGAAGCAGGATGAGGCACATGCAAAGGCTGCTGCTTCCTGTTTCACTGCAGGTGAAATGAAGGCACTAAATGGCAAGTTAATTGTTTCTTTGCTGCTGCCGGGTCCCTGGGGTATATTATGTCATCGTTAGCACTGATATATTAAGATTAGCACTTTACAGTGGTTGCCAACTGTAAAAATGTTCCTCTTTTCACTCTTACCAACTGCAAAATAAGTTCAGCTCCCATTCCTGAATCTGATGCTTGATGGTGGATGCTTCTAAACTGAAGGCAGCAATCCTTCCTTCTGAAGGGAGGTTTCATTCACACCAATACTTGCTTAAGATTTCATTGAAGACAGAGTCACTTAGAAATTTCTTGCATTAAAAGAGCAAGGAGGAGTTGGGGAGGTTTATCTATTGTAACAGAACAGTTAAAGCCAGAGATGAAAAGTCCAGCACCAAATTTACAAGCCTGAATAGCCATACACCTTTTAGTAGGTAGCCTTGCCAGACAATACCAACTTAGATAAGGATAAGCAAGTCATAGGCAGAGTCATAGTGACTTGTCCCCTGAACCTTCACCTAGTCGATACCCGGTTCTGAAGATATCTGTATTCCCCCTGAACACCCACACTCCAGTGCCATTCCCTTCCCCACATCCTGCCTTTCTGCGTTTATAACCCCTGTGTGAATGAATTATGATTTGAGAAAAAATAAATTATATAAAAAAAAGAAAAGTCCAGCACCTAAGTAAAAAAGCCAGGTATTGCTGCTTCATGTCAGTAACCCCAGAGTTGTTGGGATGAGGAGGAAGACCTGTAGAGTTTGTTGGCTGTAGACTAGTGAGAGATGCTGCCTTGTGGTAAAGTAGAGTGTGATAGAACAAGATTCCTGTGTTCTCTGACCTCCTGCCCATTGTGCACTCGTGCAAGCACACACACACACACACACACACACACACACACACACACACACACAGATGCTCATACATGTACATACTCCTATGTTAAAAACACTTTGTACTCACAGGAGGGAATCGTGTAGAGTAGCTACATCTCTTCCTCCTAAACAACAGGAACTGGTAAAATTACTTTTTAAAATGTTATGTAATTGTTTAAGAATTTCAAACATGCATAAAATACATTTTGATTCTGACTTCTCCCCCCAACTCCTGCCAGATTCAAGCCTACCACTGTGAACCCCTGACATGCCATGTCTCTCCTCCTATTCCTCATCTTTCCCCTCTTTCACTACTGTGAAAACAGGCATAGCAAGAAGCCACTGAAGGCAGGAGATATTTATTGTACCTCATAGTTTCATGATGAGAAAGACATTGCAATTTGGATAATACAACTTAAAAAAAAACTTGTTGAGCAATGATCTTTGTACACTTATCTCTGTGGATCAAGAAGCAGAGAGTGAGAGGGGAAGTGGAGCTAAACTATAACCTTTGTAGCCCATCCTTAAATGAACTACACCACTCAACTAGACTCAATTCCCAAAGGTTATGAATATCTCCAAATGTGCACCAGTCAGCAACTAATAAACTCATAGGCCTATGGAAGATTTTATTGGTTTAGATATTGATTTTAAAATTGTGTGTGTGTGTGTGTGTGTGTGTGTGTGTGTGTGTGTGTGTGGTGTTTGAGTGTCCTTAGGAAACAAAAGGAGAGAGATCCCTGAGACCTGTAATGAGAGGTGGTTGTCAACCACCTGATCCATTGGTGCCATGACAGTATTATCTTCTTTTAATCTCTGATTGCTATAAGGTAATAATAATTTCACCACTGATATAGAATGTAGTTTTTATGCATTAAAGATTACCTCTATCTCCATCATAATATTCAAGAACCTTCCATCCCAGACATCTCACAGAGAAAAAAAAAATCAGAAATCATTTTTTTAAACAGGAGGAGTTAAAAGATGTAGATTATTTTCCAAAACATTTCCTTAACTGTTACATTATTGTATGAATGAAGATGAGTGTTCAAGCCCAGAGATAGAAATTTAAAATTTTTAACTATTTTAATTTTTATCAGTAGATTTCCTTAAAGACCTAAATGGATAGACTGGGCAAGTTAAACAGGAAGAGGAAAACGCTGGTTCCATGATCAATGTGAGACATCCCTAAACTTTCTGTTGAAAAACAACCACACCTTAAACCATTGTGGTTTTTCTTCTCTATATTTGAAATGATGTGTATCAAAGAGTCCTTCAAATAATGTTTGAAACTGTGCAGTCCTAGAGCAAAGTTCATTATTAAACTGCTGTTCTTATTTGTACTAACAGTGATTGTACAAATAAAAAACCTTGGTGTTCATAACAAAACAATGTACACTTTAACTACAAAATGAGAGCTTTATTCAGCTTGTTCTGTCATGTTCAAATCAATGTAGACATTAGCACGAGGAAGACAGTCCACAGTGACACCAGCACTCACAGTATCAAGGATTGGGGATTTCAAGCCTGTAGATTCTGATGAAAGCATACTATGTCAAAACAAGTTATTTCTTCAGATGTGAAATATCTCAAAACAATGCCTTTGATTATATTTAAGCTGACATTTATTTTCAATGTGTCTATAAATTTGAAAAATAGTAGGAATTTATAAAACACTCTTAATTTAAAGCCTTTATAGTTCTAGTGTTTTAAGCAGCATAATGATAAAAATTTTGTGAACTTTTAGTACTTGAATAATAAGTCCTAATCATTTATAGTTTACAAATTATAATTTTCCTAGGTGTATACTTATATTTCAAGTTGAAAAACTACTTTTAAAGGTAGTCATTTAAAATATCAACACATTTGACATATTTTGCACAGAAAAGACACAAGTTTTAGTTATACTAGAAAATATTAAAAATTACATTAAAGAGGTCCACAGAAATATTGACACAAAATAAAAATATCACTTTAAATATAATAAAAAACAGCATCTATCACTAGAAGCTACAAGTGAATCAAATCACAATAACTAAGGAAGTGCTGTAGTAAATGGTCTATATCTTTTAACTCCTCTTGTTTAAAAAAAAGTAATGTTTGGTTTTTCTCTGTGGTATGACTGGGATGGAAGATTCTAGAATATTCTGATGGAGATAAAGTACTTTTATCCTCAATAGATAAGTGAATGAATGGGCAACCAACTAAAGATGCAACTTATTGCAATATAAATGTCATCTGAAAATCTATAAAGAAAGTATAGACAGGATGGTTAGTTAGACATTGAAAGAGAATTTAGAAAGTTTTGGAAAGGATTCCTCCAATTTACAAAGAAGAAGTAGTTGATGTTATAGTTTATGCAGTTCCATAAACATTGTAGGCTGTAGTAAATAAGTTGGGTACATAGGCACAGTTTATATGCCAAAAAAGACAGTTTACATTTAAGTCAGCAAGACTGATAAAATGATTGGAATTTCTGAGAATATAATTGTCAAGAAAATCTACATTCAGTAGAAATACTCATGAGAAACTGAAGACCAAAGACACACAGAAAGTAGTCCAACTGTCCACACAGCCTCAAAGGCTGGAATAGGAAAAAAGCAGCAACTGGTTAAAGATGGAAATGTCTATTTATGTGTTTATGATAGAAGAAAGTGAAACCCTGCCATGAAAGAAAAGAGGCTGGTCAAACCATGCTAATCCAATTGCCAAGATAAAAAAGGGAACTATTTGACCTCTTCAAAGAAACCAACATACAAAAGTGTGATTCAAACACAGCCAAAGGTATTGAGCTTATTGCTTTTGGGAAAACTCGCATTCTGACTGTTTTAGGAGAACCGCATCAAGGGAAATATCATGAAACACTGTTTATAAGAAGCTAGGTTGGATGACTTAAACACAAATTATCCAAAATTATGAACTGGATCAGTTTCCAGAGTGTTTATAACAAGAACATTGGTTGGTGGCCAGAGTGGAGCTTTAAGAGTGACGACTAAAATATTACTCTTGGTAAGTAAGAGTTTGGAGTGCTTTAGTCTTTGGTCTTTGATACAGTGTTAACTGGAAGATACAGACAAACTGTGTCTTTGCTTCATCATGAAACTGCTTAGCACAAAGTCAAAATCCACTCTTCCTCTCATATTGTTTACCACAGGAGCATGGAAGTATGGTTAGTCTACAAATGCTGAACATAGGCAATATGCTCCATAAAAGTGTTAAATTCCTAACGTCAGGTGTCATTGTGAGGGACAGATCATGGCACCCATTCTTCATTTGTGATGCATTCCAGAGACAAATGGCAGCAAATCCAATACAGAAAAGAGTAGTGCATAGAGGGAAAGCAGGAAGGAGAGATTGGCAGGGAAGGAGAGAGGGAGAAAGGGAGAGAGGAAGAGAGGGAGAAGGGAGAAATCAGGGAAGTAAAGAAGGAGAGAGAGTATGTTAAAATCAGAGACAATATTTCTGATGCTATTACAAGTTAGTACTGATAAACATTCATAGCACAAATAGGCATTATGCAACCCAGCATATCAATTGAAAGTGATATAATCATATAAACAGGACAACTTCTGTAAAGATGTAATGAACCACAGATGAACATTATTTAACAAGTATCTAAAAGTCACCACTGAAGATTGAATAGAAAGTCTCACTAGGAGAGCTTAGTAGCAAGGAGTTTCTTGGGATTGACTGGAATAGAGGTCTACCAGAAGCAACTCTACCAAAACCACTCAGGTACCTGACAAAGCCATGGCCACATTGAACTTAAGTGAATGACAATCCCCATGTCTCCACATACTTTCTATTAAAAGGAAAGTTATAGAAGAATGAACATTATACAGGTGATCTTTTACACACACAAAAAAACAATGTAAATATGATTATACAAAATACTGCAAAATAAATCAAAAAATTCTGGAATTTTATTTTATGTAAAAACTTGCCACAACAAATAAATAATCAGCATTCTAGACTCTTCTTCAGAAAATGAATTTCCCTTTAAAGTGTTGCTTTAAATTTCTTGTGAAAACATTTAAAAATATGAATGTAATAAGAAAATGATTAACAATGAGTGATATGCTATGGTCAACAATATAAATGAAAGAAGGAAATGAATTTAAGATTGATTCAGCATCTTATGATATTAGCAGACAAAAGGAATAGTATTTTGTGTAAAGAATACTAAAGTTAAAATGCTTAATTAAAGTAAGAAATGTTCACCATCAATTCTGAATTTACATTAATAACCTTATTTCTGATCTTTAGCTCACCTGAATTATTATTATTATTAAAGTGTGCAATTTAATGATCATTAAACTTAAGATTATACACAAAGTATTCAGATTTTACTATAAGTCCAAAGGGTCTAGATTTGTTATAAAGAACATACAAATGCTGTATTTAATTAAGAACTATGAATTGTCTAATAGTTTATTTAAAGAGAGCATATGTGCTACTGAAAGAAGTCCGAAGTGAATGATAGAGAGGCTAAAAAGCGTAATGATAAGACATTGAGTTCAAAGAGCAAAATTGGTAGTTTGTAGTGAACATGAATGGCAGGTGAAGGTCTCATGACAGGGTGGTTATGGACTGTGGCACACAATGGGATGAGTTTGACTACCAGTACCAAATGAATCATGGATATCATTTCCAGCCCTGCTAAGAAGGTTGTTCTGCAAATATAATCCTGTCTAGAAAACATGTTAGAGTCCAAGAGTACAAAAATTCCATGAAGAAAAGAGAAATATATTATATATTACAAATATCTATATTATGTATTACAAATATATTATATATTATAAATATATATTACATATATTATGTATATTATATAAAATTAAACAATCCTGCCTACTGTTCATTCGAAATATCACCAAGTAAATGCAAATACAATTTTCAAACATGAATAGAGATATTTTGAAATTTCCTTCTGAGTGTTAACATGCTATTTCGTTCTCCTTTACTCATACCTCAATATAAATCACTGGTAGTTAAAGAAAGAAAAAGGTACCAGGAACATGGACCATGCTTATATGATGGGTCTGAAATTTGACTGTACTTTGATTAGCATACAACTTCAAGGGTAGGTTTCAAAGTCCACAGTCAGAAGATGACTCCATCTATAACATAGCATAAGCACTAGTTCTTGTCTTCAAAAACACAAAGAACTGCCCTTGAGGGATTATTGCCCATGGTATCTTGTGTTGTGGAAGAATTCAGATTTATGGAACCCAAATATTTTCCTGTATACAGTGAGCAAGCCTGGCCTGGCCTCCACAGATGGACACTATTCCTATCTCCCTAACATCTTACTACACAGGTGTCCTTAAACAAGTCATCCAAAACAGGGTTGTTGTTCACCTTCCTGGAAAAATGTAATGAAACATGTTGGGAATAGTGGTACATGCCTGCCATCCCAGCACTCGGAAAGCACAATCAGGATGCTCATGAATTCAAGACCTATTTGACATATATAGAGACACAACTGTCATACACAGTAAGATCCTGCCTTAAACAAAAATAACAGCATAAACATGTTAGAAACATGAGAATTATGGATATCATCTGTTAATATCACATCTAACGATACTATTTTAGGAAAACTTTGGCTAACTAATTTTTCATGCACTCAAATTTGAGAAACATTGGCATTTTGTGTTATTTTTATTAAAAATAGATTGTTCTTTTGTACAATACATCCTAGCCATACCTCCCCCTGTCTCCACTCCTCCCACTTTTCCCCCAACCTTTTCTCTCCCCCAGAACCACTCCACCTTCATTTTCTCTTCATAAAAAGAGCCGGTAAGTGATAGGACAAAACTAGATGCAAAAAAGACAAAACAGAAGCACTCATATGGAGGCTGAAGAGTGAAACCCAATCATAGGAAAATAGTCTCAAGAGAGTCAAAACAGTCAAAGATATACCTCCTCCTGCTGTTAGAAGTCCCCAAAACACGAAGCTACTAACTATAACATATGCAGAGGTCCCGGGGAAGACCCAAGCAAGTCTCATGTAAGCTGCCTCAGTCTCTGTGACCCTACGCAAGCCCTGCTTAGTTGATGTGGTGGTATGACAAATTCAGGACAGGTGGATGAAGTGATTTCAGAAAATATGGATAGGATGAAAAACACAGAAATGTGTAAAAGCAAATAAAAATAATTCCTTGGTAACCAAGTTTGAGGCCAGCCTGGCTCAATCAGTGAGACCCAGGCCAACCTGGTCTCATTAAAAAAACAATACAACAACAACAATTACAAAAATATGTCTCATCTTGGGAACAAGGAGGAAGGAAATAAAGAGGGGGACGTAAAGGGAGTGGAGGAGAGGGGAAAGGAAGGAAGAGATTTAGCTCTTAAATTCTAGAGTGTGATATCAGGTAACATAGCCTCAAAAATATGAGTACCCAAGAGCTCAGACTATGACCTCATTTGTAGTTTACCTTCATAGTTATGAATGCAAGGACCTTGAACATGGCTCATTCTAGATGAGGCTGGACCATAAATCCTACTAGAGACCTTGTGAGAGGGAAGAGAATCAAAGACAAAGAGAAGGCAGTGGGAATTTGGAGGAAGACTGACCTGGAGTAACCAGGGAAAACAAATGATTTATAGAAGTCATTGGAAGCTGGTGGAATGCTAGACTTTCCCTTTAAGCCTCTTCAAATAGTCAATCTTGATCACAACCTGATTTTGAAACTTTGGATCCTAAAATACTGAGAGAAAATTTTCCAGTTATTTTAAGCCTGATAGGTTGGGGTAATGTGTTTGCTACTATATGTATGTATTCATGTTGGGGCGGTGGAGTTAGCATGAGCTGAATCAATGAATGATAATAAAACAAGGGCATGGGATGCAGGATGCTCAATCAAACAACAGTGTCCTGACTAATGCATGAAATGGCTGGGGTTTCACCTGTTCTTTCCTAACAATAACTGTTTGGTGTCACTCTGTTTCAGAGTAGCATTGTGTACAACAGCTATTCATTGTAAGAGCTGAGAGGTGCCAAAAGCAATTAGCATTGAGTTTGTCAAAAAAAAGTGCCTCAATTCAGGTGTTAGAATTTGGCAGAATCCCTTGGGTGATGATGTTTTATAACAATGTAGTAGTATATGGAAGAAAACACATATTGACAATAATTGTGTTTTAAATATGGCTGTAAAAATGTTCTTGTAAATATAATATGTGCAGCATTTTGTAGTTAGAAGATTAGGTAGTATTATATTGTAGCATCTTATCTTTCCTCCTCAATTTTCATGTAAACTTGATAAAAAATAAGTAGGGATTACTTTCAGAATGATAATTAATATTTCTCAACATGATATGGCACCTTTTAACTGAACTGGAAAGAAACATTTGATATAAATCATGTTTAATCTACAAAGAATATACCAAATAACTATCATAGCTTTTTTCCCAGTTGCTGTGATAAAATACCCTGATTAAAGCAGCTTATAGAAGAAAACATCTATTTGGTTCTCAATTCCAGGTTATCATTCACCACTTTGGGAAAGTCAGACAGCAGAAACCTTAAGCAATGAGTCACCTTACCTCTACAGGCAAGAACTAAGAGCAGTGAATTAATCCTTGCTTGCTAGTGCTTACCTTGCCTCCTCCACTCTCATAGAATCCAGGACCCCCTGCCCAGGGAATGGTACTACCCATAGTATGCTAGGTCTTCTTTCATCAATGAACATAGTAAAACCAAACAATCTTCAACAGACATCCTCAATGGCTCACTTAAATCCAGTCATTCTATTGTTTAGACATCTTAGGAAGGTAATTCTAGCGTGTATCAATTTGATAATTAAATCTAATCATTCTACAAATATTTGGGGTGCATTAGGTTTTGTATTAAAAATTAAGTCTTCACAGATTAAAGACAGACAATTGGAATCATCACTAGTATCCTGGAATGGCAGGGAAATATCCATAAAAGACCCAGTGAGCAATGCAAAACATATTAAGGACAATGACAAAGACCTCAGTTTCCTGATTACTAATGAGAGCTGTTCAGCTACTTTGAGTTTGTTTCTCAGCAGCAAGTATCAACAGTAAGGTGCTTTGTTCAGAATGATGACTACCTAGTGGTGGGTAAGACCTATTTTGCTTCATGGTATCCTCTTTTTAAAAATTTACAAAAAGACAATAAGTATAACCATAACATAGAGGAAGATAGCCAGAGACCTGCCTTTCTCTATAACAATCTATCATTCTGGGAATAAACTCATTCCAAGACATTAACATAAGTCATTTAAGAGATCCACACTTCATTTAATTTAATTGCCTGACTCTAGACAGCCATTTTTAACTGTTTTACCTCCTCAAAACCATGCTTGTGCACCAAGCCCTGAACACACAAATTTTCATCTCTACAGTAAACATTTCTTTTTCACCCACTGTTTCATGACATGTAGTATATTTCTGAGCATACATGGTGAGCAAGGCTGATGTTATGAGTCTTCTCCCTTCCTGTTTTCAGTGAGTACTCAGTTGGTCAGTCCTCAAGTTTCCTCATAATGCATGTGTGGCAGAATATTTTTGATACAATCTATTACCAAACAAATGTCAAAGAAAGACCAACATATATGGTGTCTAATGGAGAAATGCCTGTGAAATACAAAGATGTGTAATATAATTTAATACTAAGTACTTTCTGTTCTCAGTCCAAGGCTAGTTACTTGAAGGTAAACACAGAGGAAGAAGCACAAGATAAAGGGAGTCTCTGATGATGCTGAACATGGCAGTAAGTATATCTGTATTTCTGGGTCTGGTAAACCTCACTCAGGATGATGGTTTTTGTAGTTTTATCCATTTGCCTGCAAATTTCATAATATCATTATTTTTAACAGCTGAGTAATACTTCATTGTGTAGATGTACCATATTTTCATTATCCATTTTTCTGTAAAATGACATCCAGGTTGTTTCCAATTTCTGGAATTTATGATTTAAGCCACAATAGATATGGTTGAGCAAGTGTCTCTCTGGTAGGATGAAGCATAGTTTGCATATATACTGAAAAGTGCTATTGATGGATCTTGAGGTAGATGAATTACCATCTTTCTGAAGAAACTCTAGACTGATTCATAGTGGCAGTACAAGTCCGTACTCTCACCAGTAATCGAGGAGTGTTCTCTTACTCCACATCCTCACCAGCATGAGCTGTCACTTGTGATATTGATTTTAGCCATTATGGCAGGTGTAAGTTGGAATCTGAAGAAGTTATGCTTATCATTTCACTGATGGCTAAGGATATTGAACGTTTCTTTAATTGTTTCTTATCCATTTGAGTTTCCTCTACTGAGAATTCTGTACCCCATTTTTAATTGGGTTATTTGTTTTCTTGATATATAGTTTTTTGAGTTATTTATATATTTTAAATAGTAGTTGTATAGTTAGTAAAAAATCTTTTCCCACTCTATAGGCTGCTGTTTTGTCCAAATTACAGTGCAGAGAAGCTTTTCAGTTTTCTGAGGTCTTTTTTGTTAATTTTTGAGTGTCTTCCTCCTCTCTTTTTTTGTTTTTAACAATTCCAAGTATGCTAAGGAGAAACTGTGTCGTGAGAATATAAAAACAAACAATACCTCTCACAGTAGCCTCAAATAATATAAAATATCTTGGAACAACCCTAACCAACAAGTGAAAGACTCATATAATATTTGTATACTTTTTCATTGTAGAAAGAAATTGAAGAAAATATCAGACAGTGGAATGATTGCCCCATGCTTGTGAATGGGTAGTATTAACAGAGTAAAAATGGTCACCCTATCAAAAGCAATCTGTAGATTGACTGCAATACCCATCAAAATTCCAACACAATTCTTCACAGACCTTGAAAAAAATAGTATTCAGGTTCTTATGGATAAACAAAAGCCCAGCATAGCTAAAATAATACTCAACTATAAAAGAAATGCCAAAAGTCTCGCCATACTTGACTTCAAGCAGGGAGAATCTCAAACTTTACCACATCTTAAGGCTGGCAAAGAAGGAGTCTTTGTACTAAGTCACCCTTTAGTACAATGGCATAACTACAACTATAGGGAACTTGGTACCCATGCAATGCTGCTCTGTAGGTTGGGCAACTTGCAGAAAGCATTGGTGTCAGTAGAGTGATGAACCTAGAATGACGGCAACTGGGATCATCAGCTCCCTGTCCTACACCTAGCTATGCTGCTGGTAAACTCATTTCTGCCCATCTGTCTTATGAAACAACTGCCCTAATTATGATCTGGATGATGTATAATTCCCCTCCTTACACCTAAGTTGTCACTTAAGCCCATTCCTCACACCAGTTATCAAATACTCTCTTTTCCTCATATCATAAAGAACATTCTATTTATCACGTAGCTGTCTCCCATTATGCAAGTTGTCAAGTAACATACACATACACACACACCACACACACACACACACACACACACACACACACACACACACACACACCCAGGGCCCTGTCTTAAGTTATTCTAAAACACAGTCTGAGTTACTAGGTGATCTTGTTCCCAAAAGCAGTTCCTGTCTAGGAGACCAAAACTGTGTGATGTGTTTCCATTGTTACCCTATCAACAAAGTCTCAGCCAACGAAAATAACTATGGTATAAAAATGTCATCTGTAGAGAAGATAATTTAATATGGGCACAGAAAATGATAGGAGAGGGAAAATCAAAGAAGACTAGTGGCCAAAGCAAGGGGAACAAATGATTATTTCGTGAACTTGGTTGCAAATGCTTAAGGGGATGACTGTCTAGGGAATGGGTATTGAGTTATGACTCAAAATCAAGAGACGGTTGCCTTTGCCTAGAAAGGCACCATGGAAATCGTACATGAAGGCTAGTCCCTTGCTAACACCACTGTTACTGTTTCCAGCAAATTTGTGTGCACATGGTTCTATATGCTGTCTTGCCTTGATTTCATAACCACCAAGCTGTGCTCTGTCCACACTGACACATTGGGATCCAGAGCACATTTTCCCCCTCAAGATCAGTTATTGTAGGGAGAAGGTATTTTTTCATCAGCCTCCTGGGCTGCCCATACTTCAGAACAGCAGCCTCCTGCATTGAGGTGCTTGCCTTGAGAATCTTTTAAAAAACACTATTTTATTTATTTACATTCCAAATGTTACCCCCACTCCCAGTCTCCGACCCCCAGTTCCTCATCCCACTCCCCCTCCCCTGGGTCTAAGAGGGTGCCCACCCTCTCCCCACTTCCCAGGCATCCCCTTTCCATGGGGTCTCAAGTTTTCCTTTCTTTCTTTTAATCTCTGGCATGCTCTAGCTCTCTCCTTTTCCCTCCCAAGTGTCTGTTGTTTTTGTTGTGATGGTTTTTTTTTGTTTGGTTGGTTTGTTCTTTGGAGCTGGAACTTAAGGACATGGTGATCATGGTTCATCTTTATGTAAAGGCCAAAGTTCTCTGAATTTGATGGCTTTACAGTAATACTTAAATTATTACAGTGTTTGTCACTCTATGAAGTAGAAAAATTGTGGGGATTTTTCCTCTTTTTACGAAAAAAATAACAAGACATCTAAAAAACATATTGTGCATCCATTTATTTTACAAATATAACCAATACATCTGTGACTATTAAACACCCAGGATCTGTGACTGTTAAATACCCAGGGTTTGACTTCCAGAACTTTCCCCTGCTCCTCAGACTACTATCATAGCTGCCTTGTGAGACACTCTGCAAGCTTCTTTCTAAGTTCTCAAAAGAAGAACAAAATCAAAAAATGTTAAATCATTTCTGCTAATACTAGTCTCCAAATAAATGAAGATTAGATAATTTACAGCAGTGAATTCTAGACAGGGAACAGAGAATCTGAGCATTTCTCCTGGCTCTATGCCCCTGTTCTACTGTATCGTTATTACAGGTGCAAATGGTGCTAATCTCATGGATGTGATTCAACACATGAAATGTAGCTTCTGACGGAAGAACAATTTAACCGTTGACCTGAAGCCCCGACTGCAAAGCACATGCTTCATTTTTGTTAAGCAGAAGGCAGCATGAGAGGAAAGTGCTGTATTTGGGGGGAAGGGGTGTCTAATGACAAAACTGAGACCAATTGCACAGGCAAAGACACTAAGTATGCATGGGGCTGGAGGGGAATTCTGCTTCTTGGAGAAATCAGGTGAGGAATAAAATGTACTAGTTTCAGTCTGAGTTAGACATGCAGATGGGCATATTAGCAGAGGCATGCTCCCGTTTCTGGCACATTGCCATGTCCAGCTATTGCCACTGTGTGTCTTGTAAGTAGATAAATCACACTACTTCAGCCTTTAGAAACAGTAAATGCAAATAATCTGAGGATACAGGCCCACGCAGAACAGCAAAGGGTCCAGAATGAGGCATTTTGTTTAAAAGACACGGATGAGGCCAGATGCTTAATGAGGAGAAAGGCAGACCTTTATGGGAGATGAACTTTCTGATTGACAAGGCTTTTAAACAACTGCTTGGCTGTGATTGACAATCAGCCTAGAGAACAGATGAGCAGGTAATTGCTGTTCTGTATTATCTTTGCATAAATACCACCGCCCTAAATAGGCCTGCCAGCTTGGAGAGAGACGGCTGCAGCAGAGGGCTGCCAACCAGAACCTCTGCCAGGATGAGGAGAAATTCAGACCCTAAATTGCTGTGAAGTGCATGATGCCTGCAAATTCCTTAAATAACAATGTGGGTGTATATTGTGTTTGGAGGCAGGAGGCCAGAGGTAGTCCAGACTCGTATCTATTTGTGCACAATGAAGGGTGGGTAATTTAGAATCTAAATTTTAGTCATCAGTAAAAATAGAATTAATACCAGCTTCCTAATACATAGCTTTCCTGAGATGCACAAGCAAACTGTGTATTGGACAGAAATATCATTGAATATGTTCTTCTTTTGAAGCATATATGGCTATGCTCCAATATTTTGCAGAGGAGCCACACTTGGTACAGGCCTGTATTCCTAGCTACCTGCATGATAAACAGAGAGAGCCAATACTCATAGGTAAGCATGTAAGCTCAAAGGCAACTCTGGCAACTGAGGGAGATTCTGTCACAAAATATAATGTAGACAGTGCTATATCTCAGAGATATAAGCCCTTCCCTGGCCCGCACAGAACACTTAATTCAATTCTCAGAACTAACATCAAAGAAAAGTTTTTTTTAAAAAAAAAGAGAGAAAAACAAACTTTGGGGCTTAGTATTAAATATTTTTTTATTTATTTACATAACTGGCTAGACTGTAATTTTTATAACTAAGCCATGGTAGTATCACATAGATTTAATGTAGTACTGAAACATCAAGAAAGTAACAAAACATTGAGTAATCTCCGTCATTTCTTCTAAATTTATTTTTGAAACAGAAAAGAAGCACTAAACACTATGAAAAGCATTAAATGCCTACTTACACTTCTGTGGACCCACAAAACACTCCATATTATTAGTCACTTATCTCTCTGTGACAAATACCGATGACCGAAGGAACCTAAGGTAAGAAGGAAAGGTTTGGGTGGCTCACAGTTTGAGATTCAGTCCTTTAGGGTAGGAAGTCCTGGATGCAGGAGCTTGACACCTGTCTTCACAGTGAATTCTCCGTTAGGGAGCTGAGACTGATGGGTGCTGGTACTCAGCCGAGACTGATGGGTGCTGGTACTCAGTCCATTCTGTGCTCTTTAATACGTCCTGACCACAGAATGGTACTACTGCCTACAGTTCTGGTGTGTGTCTTCTGATAGCAAATAAACTAACCTAGATACTGGCTCCCAGCCATGGCCAGAGACTTATTTCCTAGATGATTCTAGATCCTATCAGGTTGACAACCATTATTTAACCGTCATAGAAGCAGTACGAACACATGTAATATCTGGGTTGAATTTTTCTGAAACAGTGTGTAATTGCAACCCTGACACTGGAATAGAACTGGAGAACTATAATCCAAAATGCAAGCAAGGTTGTGGTAACGTTAAAAAGGGCGATGTTAGGAAAGGTCATTGAGACATCTTTCCAGAGTACTGATCCATTTTCCTGCTTGCTAGAAAGACTCTTCTATGCCATTTTTCTGTGACCATCCATTAGGTTTTGGGTTTGATTTGTTTTTTTCTCTAATTTTATTGTTTTATTTCATGTATGGGTGTTTGGCTTGCATGCGTGTCTGTATACCACATGCAGTGTGGCATGCCTTGCGACTGCAGAGCTAGAAGAAGGGATGACAGCCTTGAATTTGGAATTATAGGCAGTTGTGAGTCAACATTTAGGTGATGGGAATCAAACCTACAGCTCTTAACTGATAAGCATCTATCTAGCCCAACCCACTGGATTTGTTTGGGGAGAATATGTTCTTTGCTGTCCTCAAACTCAATATTTTCATCAACTAAAACTAAAATCAGAAATAACTTTTAGAAAAGTAAAAGGGCAGGCAGATACTCCAAAGTCACTCTGTCCACTTGAAAGATGAACATTTAAAACAAGTTGGGGAAAAAAGTTTAAGGTCTGCACAGTTCAAATCACTCACAGCAAGGAAGTCTTCCATATCCTGCTAGAATGGATCATTAAGCCCCACTTAATACATCCCATGGCTTTCTAGATTCAAAGTTCCCAAATGCACGTTCTTCAAAACAAAAACATGGGCTGGGCAGTGGTGGCACACGCCTTTAATCCCAGCACTTGGGAGGCAGAGGCAGGCGGATTTCTGAGTTCGAGGCCAGCCTGGTCTACAGAGTGAGTTCCAGGACAGCCAGGGCTCCACAGAGAAACCCTGTCTAGAAAAAACAAAAAAAAAAAACAAGCAAAAAACATGGTCAGGCCTATTACAGCAATACCCCAGTTCTGGTACCAACTTCATTCTTAGTTAGAATTTTACTGCTGTGAACAGACACCATGACCATGGCAAGTCTTATAGAGGACAATATTTAATTGAGGATGACTTAACAGGTTCAGAGGTTTAGTCCAGTACCATCAAGGCAGGAACATGGCAGCATCAAGGCAGGCATAATACAGGAGGAGCTGAGAGTTCTACATCTTCATCTGAAGGCTGCTAGCAGAATACTGGCTTCCAGGCAGCTGAGATGAGGGTCTTACAGCCCACATCCAGAGTGACACACCTACTCCAACAAGGACACATCTTTGAATAGTGCCACTCCCTGGACCAAGCATATATAAACTGTCACATTCCATTCCCTGACCCCCATAGGCTTGTCCAAACATATGAGTCTATGAGGGCCATACCTAAACATAGCATAATGCAAAATACCATTTAATCCAACTTCAAAAGTCCCCATAGTCTATAGCAGTCTTAAAAGTGTTAAAAGTCCAAAGTTCAAGGTCTCTTCTGAACCTCATCCAATCACTTAATTTTAATCCCCAAAGCAAGACGGGAACCCAGCTGGGCAAACTCCAAATTCTGAATCTCCATGTCTGATGTCAAAGCAGTCTTCAGATCTCCAACTCTTTTTTTTTTTTTAAATCTTGGTTGACTGCAACAAACTTCTTTTACCTGAGATGGTTACACTCCCTGTTAGCAACTTTTCTCAGCAGATATCCTATAGCTCTGACATCTAAAATATCTTGGGGTCTCCAAGGAAATTTCAGTGTTGCCGCTTCTTGTTTCAGTATCTGGGACGCACACATGATCTCCTGGGCTCCTCCAAAGGACTGGCCTCACTTCTCCAGCTTTGCCCTCTGTAGCACTCTAAGCTCAGGTTGATCCACTCCACTGCCGCTGCTGTTCTTGATAATCATCCCATGGTACTGGCATCTCCAATATGCCAGGGTCTTCCACGGCAACTAGGTTTCACCAATAGGCTCTCTTCGTGGTACCAAGCCTCAACTCCTTTGCATGATCCCTTCAGTCCTGGGCCATCAACTGCAACTGAGGCTGCACCTTCACCAATGGCCTTCCACGGCCTCTCACAGTACCAAGCCTCAACTGTTCCTCATGACCCCTTCATGCCTTCAAAACCACTACCACCTGGGTGACTCTTACACATTACCAAGTTTAGCTGTGGCATGTGGTACAACCTTGGCTACCTCTGGAACACAGCTTCTTTGTCATCTCAGAAAACACTTCCCAGAAGATTTCATCTCAGTGATAATGGTCTCTTATTAATCACTGATAATTTCTTAGCTCCAGCGAACCATCATCAATTGTCCCAGTAGTCCCTTGTATTCTTGACTGTAAAGCCAGAGCCACATGGCCAAAACTGCTGAGTTCTGCTGCTTACTGGGCTGGAACATGGCCCCTTGTCCTATTATATTATCACTTTCTGTTTCCTAACTCCTCCACTGCCTAAGCTTGGCTGTCCTAGAACTTGCTGGGTAGATTGACCTTGAACTCAGAGATCTGTATGGCTCTGTCTCCTAAATACTGGAATTAAAGATATACAATACCACACCAGGACTTAAAGCTTTTCTTCACCTAGAACGTACTCTGTCCTAGGCTGGTCTTGAACTCAGACATCTGCTTGCCTTTGCCTCCTGGAATTAAAGGTTGTACTACCTCATCTTGGCCTAAAGTTAGCCAGGTGGGGTCTTGCCTCAAGGTCACCACTCACTTAATTCAGTTTAATAACTATGAAAACAGGATTCAGCTTCATTTCATTTCCTGGTGCCACTTTATATTTTTCCTTTCTAAGCTTGCTACGATTGTTCAAAATGTTCTTCATGAGACTTAGTCAGAGAACAAAGTCTCTACTGGGCTCTTTTGAAACTTCTTTTTGTCAATGCAATTAATGTAAATCCCTTTACCTTAGCCACAGGTACACTCTTGAGACAAGGACAAAAAACAGATATGTTCTTTGCCAAAATATTACAAAAACAATCTCTAGGCCACAAACTGTCACTCTTCTCCACTGAAACCTCTTGGGCCAGGTCTGCACATTTAAAATCACTCACAGCAGCAAAGTCTTCCATATCCTACTAGAATGGATTGATTAAGTTCCAGTTAAAATGTTCCATGGATTTCCAAATCCAAAGTCTTCAAATGCACATTCTTCAAAACAAAAACAGGTTTAGGAGTTCTCTGATGGAGGTTTTGGAGTCACTTAAGTATACTATAGTATCACCTGCAAATAGTGATATTTTGACTTCTTCCTTTCCTATTTGTATCCTATTGACTTCCTTTTGTTGTCTAATTGCTCTGGCTAGGACTTCCAGTACTATATTGAATAGGTAGGGTGAGAGTAGGCAGCCTTGTCTAGTCCCTGATTTTAGTGGAATTGCTTCAAATTTCTCCCCATTTAGTTTATCAGTCTGGAAGTTCCTCAGAAAATTGGACATAGCATTACCTGAGGACCCAGCTATACCACTCCTTGGCATATACCCAGAAGATGCTTCAACATATAACAAGGACATATGCTTCAATATATTCATAGCAGCATTATTTATAATAGCCAGAAACTGGAAAGAACCCAGATGTCCTTCAGCAGAGGAGTGGATACAGAAAATGTGGTACATTTACACAACGGAGTATTACTCAGCTATTAAAAACAATGAATTTGAGAAATTCTTAGGCAAATAGATGGAACTAGAAAATATCACCCTGAGTGAGGTAACCCAATCACAAAAGAAGACACATGGTATACACTTACTGATAATTGGATATTAGCCCAAAAGCTGGCAATATCTAAGATACAACTCACAGTCCACATGAATCTCATGAAGAAGGAAGATCAAAGTGTGGGTGCTTCAGTCCTTCTTAGAAGTAGTAACAAAATACCCAAGGGAGCAAATGTGGAGACAAAATGTGGGACAGAAACTTAAGGAGAGGTCTTCTGGAGACTGTTCCACCTGGGTATCCATCTCATGTGCAGTCACCAAAGGTAGACACTGATGTGGATGCCAGGAAGAACATGCTGACAGGAACCTTAGATAGCTGTCTCCTTAGAGGTCTGCCAGAGCCTGACATATACAGAGCTGGAGGCTCACAGCTAACCATTGAACTGATCATGGGGTTCCCAATGGAGGAGTTTGAGAGAAGACTGAAGCTGAAAGGGTTTGTGGCCCCATGAGGAGAGCAACAATACCAACCAACCAGAGCTCCCAGGGTCTAAAACACCAGCCTGGGAGCACATAGGGATGGATCCATGGCTCCAGCTGTGTATGTAGGGGAGGAGGGCCTTGTTGGGCATAGGTGAAAGAGGAGGTCCTTGGTCCCATGAACTCTGGATGCCCCAGTGTGGGAGAATTAGAGGGTGAGGAGGTAGGAGTGGGTGGGTGCACATCCTCATAGAAGCAGGAGGAGGGGGGTTGGGATAGGGGATTCCTCAGTGGGGGTGAAATGGGAAAAGGGGATAACATCTGAAACGTAAGTAAAATATCCAATAAAAAAGAATTAAAACAATAACAACAACAACAAAAACCAAACAAACAAACGAACAAACAAACAAAACCATGGTCAGGCCTATCACAGCAGTACCCCAGTCCCTGATATCAACTTTATTCTTAGTTAAGGTTTTACTGCTGTGAACAGATACCATTACCAAGGCAAGTCTTATAAAGGACAACATTTAATTCGGAATGACTTACAAGTTCAGAGGTTCAGTCCAGTATCATCAGGGCAGGAACACGGCAGCATCCAAGCAGGCATAGTACAGTAGGAGTTGGGAGTTCTACATCTTCATTTGAAGGCCGCTAGCAGAATACTGACTTCCAGGCAACTAAGATGAGGGTCTTATAGCCAACACTCACATTGGTACGGCTACTCCAACAGGGCCAAACCTTCTACTAGTACCACTTCCTGCGCTTAGCATATACAAACCATCATAGCCACTGAGAGTTCTCTACCATAAGGAAAGCAAAGGTGCACCTGAAATTTGCCTTGGGAAATCCTGTAGCTTTGTACTCTAGATTTGGACCACCAAATCATTTGAACAGATATAATGAAAAGACCACCAAGTCAATAGATAAGAGCACTTACTACACAGGCATAAAGACCTATGGTCAAAGCTCCAGTGTACATGTAAAAAGTCAGGCCCTGACACTCAGTAAAAGTCCTGTAACTCAATATGTTGTTCATGGAGAAGACACAGGAGTAGCCCTGAGGCTTTCTGGCTCTGGTCTGACTCCAAGTTTGCTAAAAGGTTCTGTGTGGAAAGAATAAATCAGAAATCAATAGAAGTAGGAACCAAGCATCATCCTGGGGCTTCCATGTATGCACAGAAACATATAAACCTATATATAACACACACACACACATTCACACATACCTACTCTTTCTCACACACCCACAGACACTCACATACACACATACCCAGACTCACATCCACCCACACACACTCAGACTCACACACACACACACACACACACACACACACTCACACTCATATAGACACACAGACAGAAAGAGGAGGAGAGAGAGAGGGGAACATTGCCAATTAAATCCTAGGAATTGTCATTTGGAACATCTTCGTTGATATTTAAAGCCTATCCAACAGTGAGGGTCTACTCACAAATGCTGAATATCGTTTTGCCATCTTTTCTTGAGCATCCTATACATTGATTTTTTTCTCAGCATTTGTTTACTATGTAAGAAGAACAGTGTCTGCCACCTGCCTTTCTTACCCACATATAGCATACCAGAGACTTCATTTCTTGTGGAACATGGAAGGAAAAGCATTACAAACAAATCCTTGACTGTATGCCTAGGCATATTGGATATGGAGAACTCAATAAAGAAATTGATGGTCAA
Organism: Grammomys surdaster; assembly: GCF_004785775.1. NCBI lineage: Eukaryota > Metazoa > Chordata > Mammalia > Rodentia > Muridae > Grammomys > Grammomys surdaster. The sequence continues at coordinate 49,968 of NW_021627844.1, forward strand.
CCAGAAGGCAGAAATCTTAAAATATTTCCTTGGAAAAAAAAAAGGTAAGACTTGTTTTGTCCAGAGAATAAGGGGATGGGGTTTGAACACATTGAATGTTATCAAGTTATGATCAAAGACATTTACACAGATTTAGGGTTGACCTTACATAAAAACAGTATAGCTATTAAGTGAATTAGTGATGGTCAAGGCTCTTGAATATGGAGGTGTGAGAAAGTGTTTTCATGAATTGGTCCTGTAGGTTCAAGCAGAATGATTTCTGACCCATTCTGCATGCATTATCAGAAAACTGCTTCTTACATCACAATCAGCAGCCAGTTAAAAGCAAGAGCATTTTTTTTGGTACTCTTGCCAGCATGCTTGTAAACCAACAGCTCTGTGGGTTTGGGTTTCTGGCAGTGGGGTGTTGTTTTGTTTTTGTTTTTACCAAAGTCACTTTAAAATGCAAAATTATCAGTTGAACACACATTAGGATACATAAATGGAAATGGTCCCAGGATCATTGGAATTTGGCTGTTAAACCTAAATTACATACCATGAGCACATCAAATTCTCTCTCTGTCTCTCCCTGTCTCTCTCTGTCTCTCTCTCTCTCTCTCTCTCTCTCTCTCTCTCTCTCTCTCTCTCTCCACACACACACACACACTTACCTAAATACCATAGCTTTGCCTGAAATATTCTTTAGTCTAAAAGTAGTGTTTCAAATGGATCAATTTATCCTGATGAATAGAAAAACAAACATTAATAAATGCTTTTAAAACCTTTAAGAGTTTTTATGCATATATGCTTTCTTTGTAGACTATTATTGTTCATCAATAAGCTCAGAAGTCAAGAAATGTTTTAGATTAGCTCTATAGAGGTCATTTCTGACTTTAGGAGTTTTTGATACTGTTCCTAACACCTTCACTGAGTTATTATTTTTGAGCACATAAACCATTCTTTTTCAGATTTATAAAGGCTATGAGATAAGGTACATTTATGAAAACCTATGATCACCAAAGGTCACTGTACATTTGAAACCTTTTCCTGCTAAGATGTTTACGAAATCTGATAGGTGCTAAACTCTGTCTGGCATTCACAAGGTTGAAGACTCCCCTTCACTAGTATACACATTTGTGTCTGCTTAGAGCTCACTAAGTGATTGTTCCTCAGACAGGAAAGGAGCACATATGTACCAGTTCCCAGGCAGATCCAGCTTCCTCTTAGCAGTCTTCTTTGGAAGGGCAGTGGGGTAGCAGAGAGCTCTGTTGTTTGTTTTCTTCACGCATTTTGTGTTTCACATGGTTGAAGATCATTCTCTTTTTCTCTCTGTTCTTGACCTCTTAAAGCTAAGTGGAGAATGAGGGCAAGCAAATAAAAGCATTGTTAATTAAAGCTGTGACCCCCCCAGCTTTGAATATGTGTCCAAAATAAAGAGTACTTTATTTAAATATCTAAATAATCTAATTCAAGATTATTTTCTCAATATATCTGAGGGATATGTGATGGAAATTGGGATGCTTAAAGACCTGAACTGAAAGTTTCAAATGTTTTACTGCATGGCTATATGGTTGTTTCAGTTGGACCTGAATTCCAAGACTGATAAAATAAAGTTGACTTTATAAAATTGAAAGACTAGGGTGTGGGGAAATCACTCTTTGGATAAATTCTTGCCACTCAGGAATTGGAGGCCTGAGTTTGTTCTACAGTACAATGTACAGGGGGGCTGGCTGGTGTGTATCTGTAATCCTTGTGTCCCAAGCTTGCCTGTCAACCAGCTTGTCTAGCCAAATGGGTGAGATTCAGGGTCAGCGTGAAACTAGATTTCAAAAAATCTGTATCTCGAAAGAACTGAGATAAAGCATAATGATAGAGGTCACCGATATTAATGAGGTTTCCATCCACCCAAACATCCACATGTGTGCCGCATCATTAACATGTGAACTGCACATGGAGTATTAACCCTAAGAAAATGACTACATAATTAATGGGAGGATAGGGGCCATGAAGCTAACCTGAATTTCTTTTGAGAAATTGTAACTTGGTACTTGAGTGCACACACAGACACGAGAGAGAGAGAGAGAGAGAGAGAGAGAGAGAGAGAGAGAGAGAGAGGAGCATATTAGCATCCCCATTGCAGTGCATTCCATCATTGGCTATGCCCTAAATACCGGGCAAGATGAGCATGCTTCTGTATATTCCCTCTGAAGTCTATCACAGGCAACATTAATCTAACGTGGCAGTTCTCAACCTAGCAAAGTAACGACCTGGCATTCCTCTCCACCCATGCCCACACAACCACGACCAATCAATCATGGCTGATGTACAAAGAATCTCAAGCTACTGCAGTTGCTGTAGATTTTATGCTGGGACACATGAGGCAGACAGTGCGTGCAGCTGGCTGGCCGTGTGTAGAGTGCACTTCAGTACTCAGCAAAGGAAGACCTCACCTCTGGGCTTCCTAAAAGGTCACAATAATAAGCTGCTTAACACATAAGGAAACTGCCTAGTTAAACCATAGTTCGGTTTCTATTTTACATTACATTGTACAATTTTATAGGTATAACCATTTTTCTCACTTTGTTACATGCTACCTGCTTACATTTCTAAACTACATTTTGTTCTTCATCTTGTTTTATACTTTTGAAAGTGTATCATTTTAGTTAACAGTTGATTATCAAGGGCCAGAGAAATGGTTCAGGGCTAGGAGCATATACTGTTCTTACAGTAGGGGTTAATTCAATTCCTAGCAACCACATCAGGTGGTTCACCATCGCCTGTAACTTCAGATCCTAGAGAACCTTATATCTCTGGCCTCCATGGACATCTATACTCATATACACAAACTCACAGACAGATGCACAAACACACAATAAAAGGTAGTAAAACATAAATGTTAAAGAGTTGATTATCCACTCAATTTCTTTAGCTGTTTTTTAATATGCTAAGGATATCCATTAATTTAAAATAACTATAGTGATTATCTCCGTTAGAATAAAAAGATGCTTCATCACTAGCATGTAGTTTCAAACCTATAGGAGTGTTTGTGTTGAGTAAATAGTTAATGGGGGGGGGGAATTTAAGAAGTGGTCAAGCTGACCTGAACTTTTAGAAAGGGTGCCTCCTCCTGGTTAAATAGCAGATTGCAGCTATCGAGCGCCCCATTGGAGGGCACATTCCTGTGAGACTATTTACTAGCCTTGCTACAGAGGACAGAATGATAGTGTCATGTTCTCAACTTCCATAACATTTTCTCCATTTCTTGTATCTGTGGTGAGATAAAAGACAGGCAGGTGCTACATATGTGGAAGTCAAAGGACTCCTTGCAGGAGTTGGTTCTCTCTGCTGTGTGGATCTCAGGGACAGAACTCAACTTGTCAGGCTTGGCCACAAGTGCCTTTGCACACTAAGCTCTTCCACTGGCCCCTGTGTTCATGACTTCTAAGCACACCTTTTCGTTTGCAGTACAGAATACTCTCCAGCTTGGACTTCAGTGTTAGTCCTGAGTTTCAATCTTTTAGTCACTAAACACTCTCTGTATGACTTCTCCAGTCTTCTCCCCTGCAGAGATTTCTAAAGAAAAAAGTCAGAAGTGTAGCAGCTTTTCATGAAAACTATATATTCTAGTAGTTAAAAATGCTTGGCTGTAACTATTGTTATCATAAATAACACACACATACATACACACACACAAACAGCTCATAGGTAATTGTCATTAATGAGTATACCAGCTGAGTATGCCATAATCCCAGCACTAGAAAGCTGATTCAGGATCATGAGTCTAAGTCTTCTTTGAGCTACATAGGAACTTTCAGTCCAGCCTGAGTGCTACAGAAAGACCCTTCATCAAAATGCCAAATGTTGGAGAAACAGCTACAACAGGCTTTAGGTTCATTCCTCACTAGGAAAGGAAAAAAACAAAGGTATACATTTTTCTTATAAACATCTGTTTATAAGCATCTGTTCTTATAAATGTTTGAGAACACATGCTCAATTTTTGGAGATATTTTAAAAATGACTCCACGGCATTCCAAAACTGCAATCAAGGAATAAATAAGATAATTATTTCAGGTTGCATTTATTCTTCATGATACATCTGATGCATTTTAGCCCATATTTATAATAAAACACAAATCTAATTTGTGGACTTAATTACCTTAGCAGATAGGCATTTATAATGTGAAATTGCTTAAAATATTTTGATATGATATGTTTTGTTCAAAATCCACATGTATAAAAATCTCTGATGACTTTCGCTACTTTTGGAAAGAGCATATCTCTGTAAAAAAGCCAATCAATAAAGCACCCGTGGGATGTGGGATGGAAATGCAGTTATTTCATCTCTGAGATAATTCTGGGTGGAGACAGAATAACGGAATGACATTAAAGCTCTGTAATAGCCACTCACAAGTGCTCAATGCCAATTCAGTACAATTTATAAAGTTGTGTTTAATTGTTCTAATTAGTACTAACCAGACGATAATGCCTAACAGATTCTATATATTGATGGGGAATAGGGAAGATGGATACTTCACAACTTCCATAGAAGTCCACAGAGCCTTGTGGTTATTTGAGTTTCAAATTTTTTTACAGGTCATCTACAAACAAACAAACAAACACCCAACCAAACAAGCAAACAAATGAAAAGGATCCTCTAAGGGAAAAAAATGCAGGAAGCAGGAACTCTTCCACTTTAAAGAGGAAAATCGCCAAACTCTTCTGGGAAGACACACTCAGCTTCCTGTGTCCTCAGTCATGCACAACTTGGTAATTAGAAAGGAGGCTACAAGAACCTCCCTCCTCCCTTCTGTGATGGCTAATTCGTTCTTATTTTTATACAATATACAATTGCTAATGAGTAAAATGTAAATTTGGTAACCTTGCATATATGAATGAAATGTGAAGTTTTGACTTTAAAAGACCTAAGTATCAAAAAGCAAAAAAATGGCCCTTATAAGGTATAATGAACTCAGATGTGCTTTTTTCCAGAGGATTTGCCAGCCAAATAGTATTTTCAAAAGAGCATTCCTGTTTTAGAATCCTATTATATCCCTTTAAATCTCCTTCGATGTTTTTCCCCAGAAATCACTTTTCCTACCGACTATAGCTGCCCATTGATGAAGTTGGACAATCTATAAACACTTTGAATGACACTAAACTACAGGGTGAAAAAGTGTCCTTTGTAATATTTTTTTTTTGTGCCTGGTTATATCACACCCAATTTTTGCTACTTACCACTTGTAAAGGAAATCTATCGAGTTCGTTGAAACATTTATAATGACATTTTAACTCCCTTCCATTGAAAATGCATTGGAAAGTATTTCCTAAGTGCGGCATTTAGAAGGAAGCTATTATTTGGAAGAGCAGGCAAATGTCGGAACCTGCTGTTTTAAAATTGCTTTCCAAATTTAAGGAAACATTTTACAAAGGAGGATGATAATGGAGTCTGAGCTGGGCCTCGGGGATGTGAATGCCACATCCTCATGTTGTGTCATGTATTGACCCTGGGAAACTTGATAAAACGGAAGACAGATTGCCCGGGCTCTCTCTGTGTTTAAGTATCAAGCTGATCCATAACTTTCACAAGAGCCAGAAATCACTTATTGTCAGCGCTGTCCAGAATATATCCTGACAGTTCAGTGGGAGTTTCACCGCCATTTATTTTCAAATCAATACTCAATTACGAGGAGGAAGATTCACTCCCTTGCCCATTTTCAAGATGAAATTATGGACTGCAGCAATAACACTTAGCCAAGCGAAAGCATCGTCTATTAACTCAAGATGGTACAGTGAACCAGCAAGCTTCTTTATTAAAGTTTCCTCTCCTGCCCTCACTCTTTGGGGCTTTTAATTAATCATTGTGGAAAAAAGGCCTTTCACATTGTGACTGATGACCAGAGCAAACAATTTTCTCCTAACTGCCTTTTAATTTCAACTCTGGGAGAGCGCATTGACCGGATCTCACAACAACCCATCAATGCTAGTTTTTAATGTGTTTTCTCCTTTGTTATTGAGAAGAATGGAACGCGATGAAGCTCGGGGGCCCCTCTTCGTAACTCAAGTAATTGATTCCGTAAATGGGGCACATTTGCGCCTGGATAAAAAGTGCTGTCGATGAAGATACTAGGGTCCATATAAATTACTCCATTAATGAGAAATAAAGCTATTTATGGTTTTTAGAGGAAATGTAAGCTAACCTTACTAGAGATCCAGGGGAGGGGGAAGACGAGTGTGTTTACATTCATTTACCCTGTATATATGCTTCTCCTAGCCTCTACTTCTTTTGCGTTTCAAATAGCAGACGGAAATTAAAATGATTAAAAAAAAAAGTCAAGGCAAGCTGCAAAGGAATGTAGTTACTAAAAGCTAGACTTCACAGTAGTAAGACTAAGGAACTATACAGCCCCCAGAATCCAGGCTTCTGCATGCAAAAAACAAAAAACAAAAACAAAAAAAATTCTTTCCTGTGCTTTGATTGGTGGATAAATTTGTACTAAGGGATGTTGTAAGGTTTTACTACATCAGCCAAGTTCATTAATTTACTAGTAAGCCAGAAGTGCAAGCAAGACAGACTGCATTGAGAAGTTAAGCAACAGATCCATGTAGCTGAGGACAGGAAGTGTGGTGGGAGAGGGTGGGCACGGACTGGGACAGGAACTGGATACTAAGAGGTAGCAGGACACGACGACATGGGACTCAAAAGTAGGACTCAAAAACAGGATTTTTATCCTGGGAATGAGTTACAATCCATTTTTGATTTAGCATTGAGTTGAGGTGAGTCTGATTTTTTTTTAATTAACACGTACGTGCAAAGAGAATAGTGATTGATCAAGTAGTAAGGTACAAGAAAGAAGTCTCAGAAAGAGCTCCACCACCACCACCCCCCACCCCGTCCCTCTCCGGAAAAAGCCTGTGATAAAGGGACCCAAAGACTCCAAGGTGGAACAAGAACCAGGAAGTAAAAAGATCAAAGATTGGGACTTTGGGGTTCAGTGTCCTGAACTTTTATTTGTTCATTGGTATGAGAAACTGGCCGTCGGTTTGTAAGACAAAGAGACTGGAAAGTAGGGAACCTGAGCATATTGAAGCTTAGAACAAACTTTGCAAACCTTAGCACCTGGCCTATCTTCCCTGTTTGAATAATCCAGAGGGTGCAATCTTACATACCACCCAGGTTTCATCGGTCCCTCTGCTTCTTACATTTGTCTTTTTCTCAACAAACCTGTGCAATGGCTTCATCTCTCCATTTTGCATTGGGCTTATTTTAAAATGTAGACTCTCGCAGGCAAGCTTGCCTGTTGAATCTTTTCTACACTAAACTTCTAGTTTGGGGTGGTGGGTTAGTTTAGCAGAGTTTAGGTAGGGAAATGGATGGACAGTACATGTTAGCAGAGGTCTAATGTTTTCTCTTGGTTTGTGTCTGGCATAACCTAGCTGGAGGCTCCACTTAAAGTGAACCATCTGCTTCTATTTCTAACATATCAGTGATTGTTGTGGGGTTTATTATATAAATTGTGTTCTTCAAGTAGATTACAGTTTCTCCAGGACATGTCAACACTTTTGTTTGACCCTGAATAGCTGCCTATGTAATGATACTGGCTGACTCATAATTTCTATCATAAAGTCATTCAAATACTATGTAATAGAATCCTTTGAACACAATTGCTACTGAGGCAGTATAGGAGACTGGGAACCTTAAGGAAAGTGGAAAGTGAAACACACCCCTCTCTGCAGATTGTATTTAAAACCTCCCACCAGCGGAGAGTCAAGTGTTACAACACAATTCACAGACATGCTCTGAAGGTCATCTGTGCAGAGATGATATCCTTTTCTGAAGAGAAATTTACAACAAGAATGATAATCTAACAATGAAGCATGCTGGACATCTAAGCATATATGGTCTTATTCCTTCCCAGCTATAACTGTACAGTGTTTTGGGATCTCAAAAACAGTGGTGTGAGCTTTGGTTCATGACAAGAACAGGTCTTAAATCCTTCTGAAAACCTTGGGACCTAGAGTTTTTCATTATCAGCTGTCATCCTATCAAATGCACACCAGGAACCCCCATAGGATTTTAATTAAGTTATTTACCAACCTTTATAATGACACTTCAGATGCTGCCAAAAATCACGTACATGACAAAGACCTCATAACCCATTCTTGGATGTGCCTTATCCTATCTTTAAGCATTTCTCTTTTTATTAACTCTTGTGCTTAAATCTATATTACAGCAATTTGGGGAGGCTAGCCAGACGGCTCAGCAGATAAAAACACTTGCAGCAGCAGTCTAAGTACCTCAGATTCGTTCTCAGAACACATGTATGCTATGATACACACACACACACACACACACAAACACACATACACACAAACACACACATGTATGCACATATGTGCCATCACCATTATCATCCTCCTGGTAAATAAAATGTTAAATAAAACTCGTTTTGAGACCAAGTCTAATGTAGTCTACTCTGGCCTCAAACTCTTTATGTAGCTGAAATTGGTTTTGAACTCCTGGTCAACAAGTATAGAGACTACATATTGAAATTTTTCCTTAATAAATTCCAACTTTGATTTATACTGGCTTGTTATGAAATCCTTTTCTACTGTGAAATCAAGACTCCACCTCCCCCTGAGGAGAGAACTCTCTAAACAGAACTCTTGAAGCTGCTACATAAAGCAACATGGTGGTACCACAGCTTTATATCCCACTACTGACAATGCTTACTGATAAAACTTGAAAATTCAAAACCTTCTTCTTTTTCATAGCCAATTTTTCATGTAAATCAATTGACAACATTTGATAAATCTTGGGTTTTTTTTCTTTCATTTTCCTTCTTTTCTTTTCCACCCATTTCAGGTCTGGGGAAGAAAACAGAGTCCACATCTTCTAAGGCGATACTCTGAGTCATATCTCTAGCCTTTGACTAAAACCTCAGACATTGTAAAATGAGTATTCACAAAGTCATGTATAAGTACAGTGATTCCTGTTTTATACCCAGATCACTGTCTAGTTAATTAAAAGCAACTTTCAATGGAGTTGCAGAGTGAGGTATGTGACAATCTCTAGGTCTAATCAACATGTCACTTGAACTAGAAAAGAATTCTTCAAACATATTGATTTCCTTACAGGATAATTATTAGGTAGAATTTGAAGTTATTTTTGTTTGTAACTGATATCCTCCACGCCTTCAAAACATGCTACTGCTTGCAAAACAGTATTGCATAAGAAGCAACTAATAAAATTAAATTTTACAAAGTTAGGAATAAGGTTGGACAATCAACAGGCATTTATTTGGATAGTTTGTAATAAATCTATTTCTTTAGATCACACCTGTAATTAATTTCATAACATCAAGAGGATGAGACAAATACTGATTGTTCCATAATTTTTATTTAAAAATTAAAGTTTTATTTTCCTGTGAAGAGCTTTTTTTTCCAGCCTTCAACTACATTAACTTTTCTTTCTTATGTGCAGAGTAATATGCTTAGCATAGTGCTATGGTTTATCCTCCTAAATACTGATGTTAAATTTAATCCCCACTGTAACATATTGACAAGTGAGACCAGATAGGGCCCTGGGGAGGTAATAAGGGCTTCATCTTTATGAATAAAGTATTTGAGTATATGAATGCAACAGATGTCAGTAATTGAAAAGGGAAAAGGGGACATTTAACTGTGATTTTTAATAAGATAACCAGTGGCTGGATCCAGCATTTAGAATCTGTTTTCTGATATACAACAGCTATTATGGCTTTCTAGTAGATTATCATAATTATCATCATAATTATTTTCTTTATATTCCTATTACTGGTCCTTCCTACTGGTCCCCCTCTCACACTGTCCCTCTCCTCATTTCCCCTCCTTTTCTCACCTGAGAAGATAGGGGATAGACACATCTCCCACTGATGCCAGAGAAGGCAGCCCAGTTAGGGAAGGTATTCCACATTTTTACCATGAAAATAATCCTATAGAGTTCTTATAGCCGGAAAATTTCCCTGCAAGTTGGGAGGAGCTAAGGTGGGAGGAGTAAGGAAAGGAAGAGGAGGAGTAAGGGAAGGAAGAAGAGGAGTAAGGGAAGGAAGAAGGAGGAGGAAGAGGAGGAGAGAGGAGGCAGAGATGTTGCACCAAGGATGACTACTCGTGTACCAAGAGCAGTCCTGGGTAACAATTTATACCTAGGTTAGTTAATTGGGAAACATCTATAATTATGTGGGCATCTTGTTGATTGAGAATTACCAAATATATAAAGCATTTGGATAATCTAAGCATTTGAGTCTCATTCCTACCAGGGTACCACGTGGATGCCAGGATGGTCTGGGCTCAGCCCAGCTATGAGGAGACAGCGTGGAAGAATGGCAGAGCCAATCTCCCACGCTGGTGTCTAGCAGGTGACAGGGCCGGGGTTTCTGGCTGGCCATTTCCAGCTGTGGAGATTTGTGGCCTCTGGCTGCTTCCAGTTGTGGAGTGCTTGGCTTTAGGCCACAGAGCATGGCTGCTTGTGTTAGGCAGAGTCGCCCCTGCTTAGATAGTCGGCCAGTCGAGTGGCCTTCATTAAATATCAAACACAACAGAGCCTAGATCCAGGAAAGTCATCACAAACCATAGCTTTCTTGACCACCAATCTTGTCAACCAGATGTTTGTTCTAAGACTCTTAATCTCTGTCAAATACATAAAGAATGATTACTGGGGATAGAGAGATGGCTCAGCAGTTAGGAGTGATTGCTGTTCTTAGAGAAGACAAAAGCTCAGTTCCCAGCACTCACATCAAATAGGTTAAGACCAGCGTCAGGGAATCTAATCCTTCCCTCTGGCGTCCATGAATATGCACAACTATATGGCACGAATGCACACACACACACACACACACACACTCACAAATACATCTTTAAAAAATATGAAAACTTTTTTATTTTACTTATCAACTATCAAAAATAACTTATGTTTATTTCTGAGACTATGGTTCTGAGTATACCTCTGCTTAATTCTAACTAACAAATGTTTTATCAGATTATACTTGCCTTGAGATAAAAACAAATTCACACACATACACACACACACACACACACACACACACACACACACAAAGAAGGTTTATAAGATGTTTGGACATTGGGATATCATGACTGTGAAACTAGCTATGCTTTCCTTAGGCCAGTGGATAAATCAAGCTAATGTTGCAGAACATAGTTACCTGAGTCACATTGAATGAAATGTCAGATAGACATGAAGACTGAGATCCAGGACACAATTTTCTAAGTGTGAGATTCAAATATCCTAAAGTGTATAAAGAATAGAACAAAAGAAACTGTGGTATTCCAAATCCCAGGGCATAATTTTGAGAAAGAATGAAATATAAATGTGTATCATAATATACATGTATGTTTATAGAGTTAAATTTAATGCATATTACTCATTCAGGAGAAAATGGTAAGAACAATGGTTTACACATTATCAATAGTACCTGCAAATATATCATGATGTGTGTGTGTGTGTGTGTGTGTTTAAAGTTGTGGGTTAGGTGGTGTAGAGAGGTGGGAACCTATATCTTGAGCTTTCTAGGTAGATCCAATGTAATCTTGCATAGTGAAAGAAGTGAAAGAATGGAGCAAAGAGCATGGGTCAGATTGTGTTTACAAAATACTTGAAGATGTGACAACCAGGGTGTGCTTTCACACATAAGCCATATTATCTATTAAAGGTAATATACAAGATTATTTAGAGTAAATAAAAATTCTAAAAAAAGAAAATAGCAGGAAATGTTATACAAAGTACAAAAGCAAGCATACTTTATAAGCATATATATCCATTTTATTTTGATAAATTTCAGGAAATAAACTCATTACATCTGACAAGTCAAGACACAGAAGTCAAAATAGCTTCATTGGAACACATAGCTTGAGTGCACATGTTGTCCCAAAGAAGAAAGGGACATATCTAAGTTAAGCTGTAGTCAGTACAAAACCTCGATGAAGAATCCTAGAGATTCTAACTTTGACTATGTTTAAAGAACTATAAATGCTATGTCTAAAGAATTACATTACACAACATGTTCAATAGTTCTCTAAAAAGAGAACATCAACAAAAAATGAAGATATGACAAATAAAAATGCTAGAAAGTTCCTAGTTAAGGTAGCAGGTTGTCAGTCTCACAGACACGCTAAAAATAATACTTTGAATTCAAATTCATTAAGAAAGTTCACTCTGAAATCTGAGTTGACCAAAAATTTGTGATCTGAACAATGTGTAAATTGAGATCCTCACATCTGGTTTTAGTTTAGTTAGTACTCTTGTTACCAGAACCAAACCAAACCAAAACAAAACAAACCAAACCAAACCAAACCAAAACAAAACAAAACAACAAGAAGTAACATCTTAAGGGAGGAAGAGTCAGTTCAAGTGGATATAGACTATATAGACCATCATATACTATAGACCATCATAAACTATGAAGCCCATTATAGACTATATAGACTATTATTGACTATGTAGACCATTATAGACTACATAGATGATCATAGACCATATAGACAGACCATCATAGGCTATATAAACCAGACCATCATAACAAGTAAGGCTTAGCTGCAGGAGCAGAAGAATACTGTTCTACTTCTTCTCATATCAAATAATTCTATCTAAAACTCAAGCCACTCTAAGCTCCTGCTCACTGGCCTATTTTTCCAGTCCTCTGTTCTCTGTGTATGTGAAAATATCTTAATCTCTTCTCCCACATGAAGACAAGTGTTTCAGGTTGAGGATCTTGACTCATTATCTTTATGTTCCAGGGATTTTAAATATGTTATCCTATTTCTTTCTGAACTTCATAGTTTTGAATGAGAAATAAACCATATTCTCAAGATTTCAATATATGAAATCTCTTCTTGATTCCTCATTGTATCTTATCATTGACTACAAACAACTTTACTATGATAGGTTCATCTATGGATATTTTTATGTTTGCCTTGCTTAGAGTTGGTTGTGATTGTTGTACAGACAGATTATGCTTTTCTTCAAATGCAAAATGGTGATTGTGAGTTCGTGAATTCAGACTCAATTTTTATGGAATTATTTAAGGTGTAAACTTATGTCTTACATTGAATTTGGGAATTTCTAGCTATTTTTATTCTAATCCATTTCTTCAAATAACTGAGAAATTATGTCTTTAGTTTTCCATCTAAATTAAAACAGGAATACCCTTTTCAAACTACCCAGGGCTTACGATGTTATGGCTCCTGTAGAAAAAATTATAACTACCACTTTACTAAACCAGCATAGTTCCTAATTGTATTCTAAATTTTTTCCTAATACCACTGATAAGTTTAACCCTTACCCCTTTATTACGAAAACTTTTCTTTGCAACAGGTGAGGACCATTGACAGAAAACCACAACCAGTCAAAATGCAGAATTGTGGAGCTCAGTTCCAGTGGCTATGTCTACTAAACAACTCCCACACCTAAGCTTCAGGAAAGATGGCAGAAGAGGGAGTAGACAGACTATAAGAGCCAGAGGATCAGAGAGTTTTCTGTGAGGTTGTGTTTCCTAGTCATGTCAGAAACTGTACACATAAAGTCCTACTAATATGAATATCAAAATGGGAGCCAGGACCATTCAAACACAAAAGATAGATATGCTGAAGTGGGTGTGGGGAATCCTACAAGCCCTCACTCCTACACAAAGAACTACAGAAAACTAAGGAATACTGAGAGTGGGAGAAATAGAATTCTCCAGGGAAGAGCCCATTAATTGGTATCCAATACCAAATGGTCAGCACTGACCATATACATACAAGTAACATATTACAGACTGAGTAGATTATATTAAATATATATTAATATATATATTAATATATTAATATATATATCAACAACTAATGAAAAAGCCATGGTTTGAAAGAGAAGTATATATGGGGAAGGAATGGTATATGGAAAAGTTTGGAGGGAGGATAATAAAATGAAAATGATATAATCGTAATCTTGAAACTTAACAAAATAGTCAAAACTTAAACATTATATCATCTACACAATATAACAACACCCCTAGAATAGTAATAGTACCCCCATATATGTCAAAAATCTTCCTAGGAAGATCCTGCGCCTTCATTTCACTCACAGTGGATCATAAACAAGTATGAGAAAGTTTAAGAGAATGTTGAAATGGGAATTTTGTAACTTAAATATCCACTTAGTTAATATGAACACTGGGTTGAAGCCAAAGACATTAAAAGGATAACCAGCCATGTGTTATTTTTATTTCAAATACTGAGAGAAGAAATTTAATAACTACATTATCTCACTGACTCTACAATATTTGAAAAGAGAGGCCTTTCTCTGTTGTTAGAGACATTCTTTTTATTTCATGTACATGAGGACTAGGACATCCAGACCAAATATCAGTGATTTAGAAATAAATTATTAGAAACCAATGGAATGTAAAATATTGTGACATACTACCCTGTTGAGGTAAATAGTTAAAATCGGCCACTGGTCAAACTATCTAAGCAGCGGTGGTGGCTCTGCCTAGCTCAGCCGCCATGTTCCATGGCCAGAGGCCATGTGCATGCAGCAGCTAGAAACAGCCAACCAGAAACACCAGCCCTGCTACCCACGAGACATCAGCATGGGAGTTGGCTCTGCCAATCTTTCACGCTCTCTCTGCAATGCTGGGCATTACCCAGACCATTCAACCATCCATGTGGGCCCAGTAGAAAAATGAGACTCTAATGCTTAAATTATCCAAAAGCTTATATATTTGGTAATGATCAATAACAAGATGCCCATACAATCAGAAGTGTAATCCAATACCCAACCTAGATATACCAGCTACCTTTGACTGCTACAGACATGCCTAGCTCCTCTTCCTCTGTCTCCTCCTCTCCTCCTTATTCCTCCTCTTCCTCTCCTTACTCCTCCCACCTTAGCTCCCCCTACACTACTCTAAAATGACAATGCCACTAGAGAATATAAGGAATTGATAATCTGGTAAAAGCTTATTTGGAATATAAGTTTATAAAATGGGTTTTATTTCACTTATTATATTTTATGCATGAAAAGGAGAGCTATATGACAATGATATTTTTAAATAAATACTATGGATTTTTAGTAATTTAATTATAAATTCTTTCTTTCAATTAGGGGCATCATAGAATCAACTAAAGGATATTTGAAAATATTTGCCCAATCAACCTCTTCCAAGAAAGTTGGTATGTAACAAGCAAAGAGCCCACTTGGTCCAGTGTTAATCCACAAGTTCAGAAAGCATACATTAAAACCTCATTGTAAATTTTTATTACAAATATTTTTTATTACATAAAATGGCCTACATTATGTCATATTTTCTTTCATATGTACAAAGATAAGCCTGGGCTAGTGAAGTGTCCTAGTGAGGTGAAGAGCTTACCACCAAACCTGATGGTCTCTGAAATCAGAACTTATTCCCACATTTTGTCTTCTGTCCACCACACATGTTCCCTTAAAATAAATAAAAATAAGATAAATAAAACATTAAAAAAAGCCTTTCCAAAAAATATAGCCTCAAAACAACATGCTTTCAATTTAAAATCTGAAAACATTTGTCAAGAAAATAGAAGATGATAGTGGGTTTTAAAATAGACATTAGATAATTATTTCTATTGTTATTTTAATTGTTCTACCTCTTTGAATTAAGAAAACAAAAAAAATGTTGTAAGACTTACATTCATTAAATGTAAAGTAAGTCAGTATGAAAAGAAATATCTTTATTCAGTGAGATCTTAACAAACCAAAATGACCCTCAGCTACAAAAAAATTTAAGCATGAAATATCATTGCTAGGTAAGTGAAGTATGTTGGAGCAATATGTTCAAAAAGACTATCCCATTTAATATTTATCGCTACATGTAATGCTAATAAATCAATTTTCCCTCATTCACTGGGAAACTATTGAACAATCAAGCACCTTTGTGTCTTTATAACCACAGCATCTTCAATCTCTAATTGTGTAGCAAAATACTAAAAAATATATTCAAATAAGTTATGAGATACCATTCTTAGGATTTGGCTTCTCTTCTCTTCATTTCTGTTGCTTTGGAGCATACATTGTCGAGATGGAATGTTCTGGACAGTGTTTCATTCTGCTTTATTCATCTAATAAATACATGTGAAGTGTTAATTCTCACCTAGAAATGCCCAAGTGTGAACAGATGGGGGATAGTGGACTATGCAAGGTGAAATCAGCTTTAAAAGGAGGTGTGGTTATGTTTTTCTGGTCTGTGATATTCAGAGATTCATTCTTTACAACCCAATACAAATTTTACATCTAGGGACACAATTTGAGAAGGAATCTGAAAATACAGTACAAGCTTCCTGAAATATATAAATATATGAAGGTGATCTAAATGAAATCCCCAAATAATGTGGGAGACAGAGCCCAGCTTGATAGCTCTTGTCACTCATTGAAGCTTCCAGTACAGGAATTCCATTACATCTAATGGAGTTGCTGGCCAAAGGTGTCCCATAGAAACCTCCAAACAACCCCGGGCTATTGCCAAGACTGTAAGTTGTTCTCCACAAAAATTGCAAAGGAAAAAACACCTACAGAACAACTTGAACATGGAGAAGTTGAGCTGTTGACAACATAGAGCCTTCCTCTCTTGCATTCTAGCATCTTTGGTACAGAAAGATAGTCTACGTGCTATCAAATGAGAAGCAAAAACAGCCAGCTGGCCACAAACCTTTTATGCACAATTGGTGTACCACCTGTAAGATATACTAGAGAAAAGATGGCCCAACGCTTGTGTGAATAACCCACCAAAATCTGCATTGATTTAAGGCCAACTCCACAGGATACAACACGCATCTGACACTGCATGGTGACCAAAAACTTGAGACTACATAGCACAAGGACCTAGGGTAAAACTAAATAGTACTATAAACAGTCTTTGTTAAAGTAGAAACAAAATTACACCTAAGTGACACTGCTATACTCTTAGATCAGAACCTTGCTCAGTCATCATCACAGAAGCTTCCTCCTGCCGCAGATGGGAACAAAGACAAAGACCATATGACCTTATACAGAAAATGAGAAACGTTGAAATACTCCACCCTAAATGGGATGTCTCCAACAAATCAATAGCTCCCCTCATGGGCCAAGGGAACCCTGCAGAAAAGGAGGCAGAAACTATCAGAGCCAGCAAAGATGGAGGACAAGAAGGAAACAAGGCCTGCTTAATCAAGAGATTTATTGTGTATATGAACTCCACAAGGACTGTCGCAGCATGCACAGGGCCTGCAAAGGTCTGTACTAGATAGCATCCTAGAGCTAAAAGAAGTAGACATATGTCCCCATCCCTAAACCACAAAATATATTAAATTGCCAACCACTTGTTTCTTAAAAATAACCAGCTCAAAACTTTCCACCAACTTATTACACAGGAAACATTGTTTTTTTTTTGTTTGTTTTTTTGTTTTTTTCTTTTTTTTTTTATTAATTTCTTTTTTTTTTTGGAACATGAAATGCTTTTTTTTATAGCATGTTTTACAAGGGGAGGGGGTAAGAGGGTCCAGGTGGTGGAAAAGTACAAAATCTTCTTGGCCTGTGCCTTGAAACATGTCATGGTCTATATGGTACACTGCCTTGAATTATGATCTACCTGCAGTTCTTCAGAAGATATGGTACACTGCTTGAGTTATGGTCTCCCTGCTATTCTTAAGAAGACATGGTACTCTGCTTTGAGTCTATCTGCAGTTGCTAAGCAGGATCTTGCAGTTGCCAAGCTTCAGAGGACATTGTGCAGGTGGGGAAAGGTAGGGGGTAAGGGTAAGGGCGAGGGTCCTGGCTTCTGGCATCTCCCCCTTCTCTGTTTAGTTAGAGAAGGCGTCTTATGTTCAATCCCAACTATGTGAGTTTTGAATTTGGATGTCTAATTATGGGGGGTCTTAGACAAGTTCACAACCCCAAAACACTGATGTGAGACAAGTCACATCGATGGTCGAAGGCTTTAGGCTGTCGACGATGGGCAACGTCAAGGGACTCTGATGTGGGTGAAAGGAGGGTGAGAGCCCTGTCTTAGGCCATGTAGGCTGCACCCACTCCCAGCACCACACACTCCTTTTCGGCTGCATTGGGTGGGCCCCTGGGAAGTGGACCTACAATAATCCCGTCATTGGGCTAACTCACAGCCATCCTAGTCTCTTGTAAATGTTCAAGTTACCAACCATTTGTCAGTTTGGGGTGTAATATTGTCATAAACGAAGGCTCCCCAATGTTAGCGGCCATATCAAGAGTGGCCTTGGTTTAGGAAAAAGCCAATTTTTGTTGTGGTGATCAAGAGGCCAAGCTCTCTAGCGAGAGAAATGAGGGCAAAGCCAGGCATACCAGGAACCCTTCTGGAGGGCGTGGAAGTCTAGGGGTTGACCGTAAGGGGAGGCAGGGGAGCTGACAGCTGTGTCAGTCTCCTGCGGAGTCACTTCTGGATCCTCTGCAATTTTCAGCTGATGGTAATGAACTTCAACTGCCTTCTTGATGGCAGCATCAACCTGGTTCCGTGGACGACAGGTCACGGGCGATGATCTCTGTCTTGCTCAATCTTGATGTCGTGCGCACATCCTCTCAATGAGGGTCCGTCTGGATGGGTCCGTGCCTCGAGCCCCACGTCTGGGTGCCACTTGACCCGACCGGCGGGTCCTGGTTATTCGTGGGGGGGAGGAGGACTGCAACCTGCTATTCTTCAGAAGATATGGTACACTGCTTGAGTTATGGTCTCCCTGCTATTCTTCAGATGATATGGTACACTGCTTTGAGTCTATCTGCAGTTGCCAAGCAGGATCTTGCAGTTGCCCAGCTTCAGGGGACCTTGTGCAGGTGGGAAAAGGTAGGGGGTGAGGGTAAGGGCGAGGCTCCTGGCTTCTGGTCCATCTGGGTTAGAACTTCTAATAGCAGGCATCATGGGTGATTCAATTTTACCTGGAAAGAAAAAAGAAGGGGATTCTCAGGGAGATTTCTCTTCCCTGGATGTAAATTGTTATTCATCGTATTTATGATTGGGCCTGGCTTTGTGAGGGTATCTATTTTTTTCATTAATATTTGTGGTAGCCGGTTAGCTGTGCCTTCTGTGGTATTGGGCAGGCATATCAGTCCTCGGCTCCATAAGGGAACTGGGACTGGGGCATTCCCTTTATGGGTATGAGGGTCCTTCCCCATATCTGTGGCAAAGTTTTGTTGGTCTTGGTGGTGCCCGAGGTCACCAACATGGTCAGCAAGAGATTTGCCATGAGCTTTCAGCTTTAGAGAGAGAAAAGTGAACAAGGCATGATGGAGAGTATATCAGGGGGACTCCTTCTGAGGGGGTACCATTCCCCCTCTTCTGTTTTTAAAGCCAATTTTTCAGAGTTCTTGTAAAATCAGGGCAGAAGTGCCAACAGTTGCTCCTTCCACACTCAGAGAGTCATGAAGGCCTTATTTAAGGATATATAAATCTATATTAATAATCTTTTGTCAAGGGACTTTTATAGCTCCACTGACAATTAATCAGACTATATGATATATCGATTAGAAATAGCTTTTTCTACTTTTTGTGAGATTACCTCTCTTTTGTCAATTAACTGTTGAGGAAGTTAGGGTTTACCTCTCTCTTGAGAATATTGAACAGAGATTTAAATTCTTTTGTGGAGAGCTTAAAATAGTATCTTAGCCAATTTGCATCTCCTAGAAACTTTTGAAATTAATTTAAAATAAATAGACTCCCTTTTTTTTTAAATCCTTTATCTGTGTGGGGTTTTTATTGGGTATTATACGTATTTACCTTTCAATGTTGTCTCCTTTCTCATTCTCCCCCCAAATCCCTTATCCCCTACCCCTTCCTCCTAATTTTTGTGATGGTGTGCTCCAAACATCCTCCCAGTCCCATCTCCCTGCTCTCGAATTCCAACACAGTAGGGGATCCAAACTTTTGGGGACCTTGGCCCTCCACTTTCACTGGAGTCTAACAAGGTCACCCTCAATTCCCTATACAGGTGCGTGAGTCCCTCCCTTTGTGCTCTCTGGTTGGTGGTTTAG
Source organism: Grammomys surdaster (assembly GCF_004785775.1). Lineage (NCBI taxonomy): Eukaryota > Metazoa > Chordata > Mammalia > Rodentia > Muridae > Grammomys > Grammomys surdaster. The sequence continues at coordinate 69,982 of NW_021627844.1, forward strand.
ACTTGAAACTTTTGATGCTCCTTCTAAAAAGGACCAACGCATTCATACTTTGGTCTTCCTTCTTCTATGTGAGTTTTATGTGGTCTATATGAAGATTCTTAGAAATTGTGAGCTTTTGGGCTAATATCCACTTATCAGTGAGTGCATACCATGTATGTTCCTTTGAGATTGGGTCATCTCACTCAAGATGATATTTTCCAGCTCCATCCATTTGCCTAGGAATTTTGTGAACTGATTGTTTTTAATAGCTGAGTAGTACTCCATTGTATAAATGTACCACATTTTCTGCATCCATTCTTCTGTTGAAGGGCATCTGGGTTCTTTCCAACTTCTGGCTATTATAAATAAGGCTGCTATGAACATGGTGGAGCATGTGTCCCTGTTGTATGTTGAAACTTCTTTTGGGTATATGCCCAGGAGTGGTATAGCTGGGTCCCCAGGTAACGCTATGTTCAATTTTCTGAGATACCGCCAGACTGCCTTCCATAGTGGTTGTACCAGTTTACAATCCCACCAACAGTGGAGGAGTGTTCCTCTTTCTCCACATCCTCGCCAACACGTACTGTCACCTGTGTTTTTGAACTTAGCCATTCTGACTGGTGTGAGGTGGAATCTCAGTGTTGTTTTCATTTGCATTTCCCTGATGACTAGGGATGCTGAACACTTCTTTAGGTGCTTCTCAAACATTCGAGCTTCCTCAGTAGAGAATTCTTTGTTCAGGTCTGTGCTCCATTTTTTAATAGGGTTCTTTGATTGTCTAGAGTCTAATTTCTTCAGTTCTTTGTATACCTTGGATATTAGCCCTTTATCAGATGTAGGGTTGGTGAATATCTTTTCCCAATCTGTTGGTTGCCGCTCTGTCCTATTGACTGTGTCCTTTGCTTTACAGAAGCTTTGCAGCTTTATGAGGTCCCATTTGTCAATTTTTGGTCTTAGAGCACAGGCCATTGACGTTCTGTTCAGGAACTTTTTCCCTGTGCCTATGTATTCCAGGCTTTTTCCCAGTTTCTCTTCTATTAGTTTCAGTGTGGCTGGTTTTAGGTGGAGGTCCTTAATCCACTTGGAATTGAGCTTTGTACAAGGAGATAAGTATGGATCAATTTTCATTTTTCTACATGCTGACCACCAGTTGGACCAGCACCATTTGTTGAAAATGCTATCTTTTTTCCATTCGATGGTTTTAGCCCCTTTGTCAAAGATTAAGTTACCATAGGTATGGGGGTTCATTTCTGGGTCTTCTATTCTATTCCACTGATCCTCCTGCCTGTCTCTGTTCCAATACCATGCAGTTTTTATCACTATTGCTTTGTAGTACAGCTTGAAGTCAGGGATGGTGATTCCTCCAGAAGTTCTTTTATTGCTGAGAGTAGTTTTCGCAATCCTGGGTTTTTTGTTATTCCAAATAAATTTTAAGATTGCTCTTTCTATCTCTGAGAAGAATTGAGTGGGAATTTTGATGGGGATTGCATTAAATCTGTAGATGGCTTTTGGCAAAATAGCCATTTTTACTATATTAATCCTTCCAATCCATGAGCATGGGAGATCTTTCCATCTTCTGAGATCGGCTTCGATTTCTTTCTTCAGGGGAATGAAGTTCTTGTCATACAGGTCTTTTACTTGCTTGGTTAGGTTCACACCAAGGTATTTTATATTATCTGTGACTATTTTGAAGGGTGTCATTTCCATAATTTCTTTCTCAGCCAGTTTATCTTTTGAGTAGAGGAAGGCTACTGATTTGCTTGAGTTAATTTTATATCCAGCCACTTTGCTAAAGTTGTTTATCAGGTTTAGGAGTTCTCTGGTGGAAGTTTTGGGGTCACTTAAGTACACTATCATATCATCTGCAAATAGTGAGATTTTGACTTCTTCCTTTCCAATTTGTATCCCTTTGACCTCCTTGTGTTGCCTAATTGCTCTGGCTAGGACTTCCAATACTATATTAAATAAGTAGGGGGAGAGTGGGCAGCCTTGCCTAGTCCCTGATTTTAGTGGGATTGCTTCAAGTTTCTCTCCATTTAGTTTAATGCTGGCTACTGGTTTGCTGTAAATTGCTTTTACTATGTTTAGGTATGGACCTTGAATTCCTGACCTTTCCAAGACTTTTATCATGAAGGGGTGTTGAATTTTGTCAAATGCTTTCTCAGCATCTAGTGAGATGATCATGTGGTTTTTTTCTTTGAGTTTGTTTATATAATGGATTACATTGATGGATTTCCGAATATTGAACCAACCCTGCATTCCTGGGATGAAGCCAACTTGATCGTGATGGATAATTGTTTTGATGTGTTCTTGAATTCGGTTCGCTAGAATTTTATTGAGTAATTTTGCATCAATGTTCATAAGGGAGATTGGCCTGAAGTTCTCTTTCTTTGTTGGGTCTTTGTGTGGCTTAGGTATGAGTGTAATTGTGGCTCAAAGAATGAGTTGGGTAGTGTACCTTCTGTTTCTATTTTGTGGAATAGTTTGAAAAGAATTGGGATTAGGTCTTCCTTGAAGGTCTGATAGAATTCTGCACTAAAACCGTCTGGTCCCGGGCTTTTCTTTGTAGGGAGACTTTTAATGACTGCTTCTATTTCTTTTGGGGTTATGGGACTGTTTAGATGGTTTATCTGGTCCTGATTTAACATTGGCAACTGGTATTTGTCTAGGAAATTGTCCATTTCATCCAAATTTTCCAATTTTGTTGAATATAGGCTTTTGTAGTAGGATCTGATGATTTTTTTAATTTCCTCAGTTTCTGTTGTTATGCTCAGAACCCCTTTTGAGTTCTGATTTTATTAATTTGGATACTGTCTCTCTGCCCTCTGATTAGTCTAGCTAAGGGTTTATCTATCTTGTTGATTTTCTCAAAGAACCAGCTCCTGGTTTTATTGATTCTTTGGATAGTTCTTTTTGTTTCAATTTGGTTGATTTCAGCCCTGAGTTTAATTATTTCCTGCCTTCTACTCCTCTTGGGTGTATTAGCTTCTTTTTGTTCTAGGTCTCTCAGGTGCTCTGTCAAGCTGTTAGTGTATGCTCCCTCCAGTTTCTTTTTGTAGGCACTTAGAGCTATGAATTTTCCTCTTAGCACTGCTTTCATTGTATCCCATAAATTTTGGTATGATGTGTCATCATTTTCATTAAATTCTAAAAAGTTTTTAATTTCTTTCTTTATTTCTTCCCTTACCTGATTATCAAGGAGTAGGGTGTTGTTCAGTTTCCATGTAAATGTGGGCTTTCCATTCTCTTTTTCATTTTTGAAGACCAGCCTTAGACCATGTTGATCTGATAGGATGCAGGGAATTATTTCAATTTTCTTATATCTGTTGAGGCCTGTCTTGTGCCCAATTATATGGTCTATTTTGGAGAAGGTACCATGAGGTGCTGAGAAAAAGGTATATTCTTTTGCTTTAGGGTGAAATGTTCTATAGATATCTGTTAAGTCCATTTGGTTCATAACTTCTGTTAGTTTTACTGTATCTCTATTTAGTTTCTGTTTCCATGATTTATCCATTGCTGAGAGTGGGGTGTTGAAGTCTCCCACTATTATTATGTGAGGTGCAATGTGTGTTTTGAGCTTTAGTAAGGTTTCTTTTATGAAATTCGATGCTCTTGTATTTGGCGCATAGATATTCAGAATTGAGAGTTCATGTTGGTTGACTTTTCCTTTGAGAAGTATGAAATGCCCTTCCTTATCCTTTTTGATAGTTTTAAGTTGAAAGTTGATTTTATTCGATATTAGAATGGCTACTCCCGCTTGTTTCTTAGTGCCATTTGCTTGAAAAATTGTTTTCCAACCTTTTACTCTAAGGTAGTGTCTGTCTTTGTCACTGAGGTGGGTTTCCTGTAAGCAGCAAAAAGCTGGGTCCTGTTTGCGTATCCAGTCCGTTAGCCTATGCCTTTTTATTGGGGAATTGAGTCCATTGATGTTAAGAGATATTAAGGAGAGGGTGTTCTTGCTTCCTGTCATTTTTGCTAATAGTGGAGACATCGTTTGTGTGGTTATCTTCTTTTGGGTTTGATGGAAAAGGATTATTTTCTTGCTCTTTCTGGGGTATGATTGCCCTCCTTGTATTGGAGCTTTCCTGCCATTATCCTTTGTAAAGCTGGATTTGTGGGAAGATACTGTGTAAATTCAGTTTTGTCATGGAATATCTTAGTTTCTCCGTCTATGGTAACTGAGAGTTTTGCTGGGTAAAGTAGCTTGGGCTGGCATTTATGTTCTCTTAGGGTTTGTATGATATTTGTCCAGGATCTTCTGGCTTTTATAGTATCTGGTGAGAAGTCAGGTGTAATTCTGATAGGTTTGCCTTTATATGTTATTTGGCCTTTTTCCCTTACTGCTTTTAAAATTCTGTCTTTGTTTTGTACATTTTGAGTCTTGATTATTATGTGACGGGAGGTATTTCTTTTTTGATCTAGTCTGTTTGGCGTTCTGTAGGCTTCTTGTGTGATTATGGGCATCTCATTCCTTAGGTTAGGGAAGTTTTCCTCAATAATTTTGTTGAAGATATTTACTGGCCCTTTAAGTTGGGAATCTTCACTCTCATCTATACCTATTATCCTTAGGTTTGGTCTTCTCATTGCGTCCTGGATTTCCTGGATATTTTGAGATAGCAACTTTTTGCATTTTGCATTTTCTTTGATAGTTGTGTCAATATTTTCTAAGGTATCTTCTGCACCTGAGATTCTTTCTTCTATCTCTTGTATTCTGTTGGTGATGCTTGTGTCTATGACTCCTGATTTCTTTTTTAGGTTTTCTATCTCCAGGATAGTCTCCCTTTGTGATTTCTTTATTGTTTCCACTTCCATTTTTATGTCCTGGATGGTTTTGTTCAATTCCTTCATCTGTTTGTTTGTGTTTTCTTGTAATTCTTTAAAGGATTTTTGTGTTTCTTTAAGGACTTCATCCTGTTTTCCTGTGTTCTCCTCAAGTTTTTTGATAGTGTTATTTACTTCCTTCTTGTAGTCCTCTAGCATCATCATTAGAAATGATTTTAGATCTGGTTCTTGTTTTCCTGGTGATATGGGGAGTTCAGGACTTTCTAATGTGGGAGAACTAGGTTCTGATAATGGCAAGTACCTTGGGTTGCTGGTGCTTGTGTTCTTGTGCTTGCCTTTCGCCATCTGGATCACCTTTGTGCTATCAGTGCTGTCTCTGACTGGGGCCTGTCTTTCCTATTATCTAGGTTGTGTCAGAACTGTTTGGGATGGGTTTTGCTGCTTGAGTTAGAGATGAGGCCCAAGATGTTCTCGGTGCTCAGGTGGAAACCGGAAGGGGCCGGGGCTCCGGGTCAGGAGCGGATTCCTGGATCCCAATGAGTCCCAGTGGGTCCCAGTTGCTCCCTGATTGGGGGCGAGCACTGCCACCTCCTAGCCTAAGAAACTGCTTGAGTTAGCTTGAGCCACAGAGAGCCCCGCTCCCTCTAGGTTCTGTGAGATTGGGTGCAGAGCTGACTCCCGGGATCTGCTCTGGCACAGACTGGAAGGAACCCACGCTCCGGGCCCTGGAGTGAACTCCTGGGTCCCAGTGGGTCCTAGCCACTCCCTGTTCGGGGGCAAGCACTGCCACCTCCTAGCCCAAGACCCTGCTTGGCACAGAGGTCCTGCGAGCCCCGCTTCCTCTGGAGTCTGCGAGATTGGGTGCAGAGCTGCCTCCCGGGATCCGCGAGTGCTTGGGCCCAGACCGGATGGAGCCCGCTCCAGGCCAGGAGCGAATTCCTGGGTCCCAGTGGGTCCCTGTTGCTCCCTGTTTGGGGTGAGTGCTGCTTTTTCCTTACCTGGGATGCTGCGTGAGTTCAAGCTCCTGGGAGTCCCTGTTTTTCTTGGTTTTCTGCGGTTGGGTACAGAGCTGCTGCCTGCGACCTGCTCTAGGCTCGGTCCCAAACCGGAAGTCCCGGAAACATTGTTAACACTGTTAATGAATTTGTCATCGTTGCCCTGGCATATCTCACAGGAGCTACACCATTGTGTAGCATTGTGGCTGGCTGGGTGCTTATGTTTCTCTTTTGATATCTCAGATGCAAAAAGTGCATTCCTACTTACCACATTACCAAACCACTGTCACTCCATCTGTCTCCTCTCCTGTCCTCTTCATATGTCCTGCTCACTGTTGTACATCAACGTATTTTGTTTTAGCACATGCAATTGTATGTTCTTACGAATAGAATCCAAGCTCAATATGTACAAAAGAAACATTCAAATTTCTTCTCTATGGGGGCAGGATTTTACAATATTTTATAATACAACCCATTATTTACTGAATAAATTTGTACTATTGGCAACTACAGTAATGATATAGAGAATTATTTTTCTTACACGATATGTTACATGAACCGAGTCACCTGTCTATCCCCTAAACTTTCATTTAAATTTTCAAATGTTGGAACTTATAAGCTTATCTTCAAACAACTTTAGAGATCCATCTTGCCCACAGCTGGAACATCAGATGTCCAAGTATCCTGAGACTCTGCAGAATATTGACTCTTTAGCAGCATCTCAGAGTTATTCATAATTTACTAATCAATCCTCCTCTGGTGTCAAACATGTTACTGCTGCCCCATGTTCCCTTCCTCCTTGGGGTAGTCAGGCCCATCAGGCACCTTCCCAGCCAGCCTGAAGGGAAGGAAGCTTATCTTACTGGGGCTCTCTGATGAGTGCAGTGCAGGATCCCTGTCAGTAGGGAGTGCATAGGCAATGAACATACCTGGGAACATCTTTGGAGAACTAAGTTATTTTATTGGAGGAAAGGAGGTATTTATGCACCTGGGGATGTGTCCAGGGTCTCTGGGGAAAGGTGTGTAGTTTGTATGGCCATGTATTATTGGCCAGGTCAGAGGTGTTGGGAAATGCTTCATGTCTATACTCAGGGGCTTGTAGAGGGAGGGAGGGAGGGAGGGAGGGAGGGAGGGAGGGGGGAAAGAAAGAGAAAGAGAGAGGAGGGGGGAGTCAAACAATAAATGAAGCCTGATAACTGTCATGGTAACAAATTCTTACTAGGGTTGATGGTAGGGGATCTGGATTTATGGCTCCAGGTTGGAAAGGGGGAAGGTAGACAATTCCTACCATCCTCTCATTTGAGGGAACCTGGGTTGAAGGTCCCTCAGCCCTTTCTCTGTACTCTGAGCCATTACAGTTCCACACTGCTAACTTAGCTCCTAGTCTAGAACATTGTCTTCTACTAGATTTTTAGCTGAAATTATGTACTCTTTTGGTTCTTGGAATAGATTGTTTTGTTTCCTGTAATACATGCTATTACATTTTTAATAGTTAACTTGTTTTTAAATATACATTTTATGGGAAGAGAGAAAGGAATCAGCCTGTGATTAGGATGTAAGTGAATAAAAAAATACTGGAAGAAAAAGGCAAACTTTTTAAATAAAATAACTTTATGTCCTACTGAAATTAAAACATTTGATGTAACATTCAAATATAAATTGCAAATATATTTGGATGAATTTGAATGAAATATTATATATTATTTATATATTATATATTACATATTTCATTCAAATTCATTCAATGAAATATATAATATATAAATAATATATATTTCATTCAAGTTTATTCAAATATACATATTATATGTATGTTTGTGTGCATGTGTGTACATTCATCATACAGTTGTAATACTAGAATTTTCAAAATTGCTTCTTGAAAAACTTCATTTCAGATTATCTACCCTACTCAGATCAACTATGCTCAGGTTTAAAGGGAAGCTATCTTCGTGGCTGACAATGCAATTTCAAGACAAATCTTAAAGGAGCCTGAGAGCAGCTGTGAAATCCTGGAATTTCTCCCCTCTCCTCTATGACACCTTGATAAGGCAATTATAGCATAATTACCTTAACAAGTGGCATTACAGGAAATTATTGTCATTCTCCTGTTAAAATAACACATAATCATCGGCAAGTGAATTCTAGAATCCCCAATCAGCATCTCATTACCTACAGTTGGCTCCAAAAGGAGCGCAATTGGTGGGCAATAACCGACAAGGTATCTGAAGGAAAGAAGATGAAAAGAGGACTGTCTGGGAAATCAACAGGAAGACAACTGAGTTAACCCCCAATGATCAAATTTGCAGTGCACCAGCAATGTTTCCTGGTCGTCCGTGAGCCCCAAAATTCTGGCAGCTTCTTTGTTTTCTGTAAATATGTTTGTGTCCCTTTCCTGCCATCTTGATTTTTCTCCAAGACAGTCACCTTCTTCGACAAAGCAGCAAATTATGTAGCTATGTTCCATAAATGACACCATTTTCAACGGCATGTCACCTCAATAAAAACATTTATTTAAGCCATTCACTTCTTGATATGATAATTTGCTTCTGAATGCAGTTTGGTTGTAGCAACAGAAACAGGAAAATAAAACTTTAAAAGCCATTCTATACTGCATAAGGCCTGACTTATTCTCTAGGATCTTAGTAATAAGATTAGCAGAAACAAGGGGCCAAAATTAAAATTCTTTCTGTCTCTGTCTCTCTGTCTCTGTCTCTGTCTCTGTCTCTCTCTCTCTCTCTCTCTCTTACTCTCTCTCTTACTCTCTTTCTCTCTCTCATTTGTGTGTGTATATACATTGTATGGCTTTGTATGTATGTGTTTGTGCATGTACCTGTGTATGATACTAGAGGGTACAGGTCAACAACACCGAATGTCTTTCACTGTCATCAAAGGTTTTTGTTGATGTTGTTGCTGTTTCCAGAAAGCATTTCTCTAGATCTTTTGCTAATTATCTAGACTGGACAAGAAGCTTCTGTGTCCACTTTCTTAGTACAGAGATCACAGGTACATACCCTGGCTTTCTACATAGTTACTGGAGATCTAAACTCAGGTCTACATGATTGTTCAAATGTTATTAATATACTCTGCTGATGGACTCATTTCCACAGGCCCTAAAGTTTGTTGTTTTCTGTTTGTTTGGTTAGGGTTTTTTTTTTAACATCTAAGAAAAATGAGAAGTAACACATGCCTCCACATAGAACTTTTGCTGCTCAAGTGTCCTGAGGCTCTGTAGAACAAGATGCCTCTACCTAAATCTTAGATTTACTTATAAACTGCTAGTTAACCTTTCCCTGAATGTCCAGATAAATTCAGTTCCATAGTTTTTGAAATATAATATGTAAATAAAGAGAAAAATCAACAACAACATTTCAGTAAGTCCCTACTGTAAGGCTTTGAAATAAGGTGGACCTTTCCATACGTATTTAACAGTTAGCCTAGATTAGACACCTGTCTGAGTTCCATTTTTGCAAAGAAAGTGAACAAAATAAATACTAGCATTTGTGTTACTTTGTGTGTTGAGAAGAAAAAAGAGAATATAGAAGTATAGGACCAAAAGAAGTACATAACCTCCTTGAGTTTATTGGGGTTACTCTAGCCTATACTGCCTGTGAGTAGCATCTCCTAAGGCAGCTAATATGTCCCCAAAGAAATATATAATATGTGAAAGCTCACATCTTCAGTGGGTCTCCTTCCTTTTTTATACAGAGTTCTCAAATTTGATTTCTTCTATTGGTTTAAGCCAGCAAAGCATTTGATATCTTTTATGGCTCTGTTATCAAGGCTTTTTCAGCCTATATTAAGATATGAAAAAGAAAATAAAAGCTGGTTTTACTTGAATTCCTGCTACAAATAAAATTGTCAGTAATTATGTATATTAATTAAAATTGTCATTAATCAATGATGATGATCAAATGGAGCTTCTAAAAAGATTTGTATGATATGGAGAAATACAGAGAGAAGAGGACACCCACCCTTATTAGAGAAATGTTGTATATTATGTATCGTTTTTCTAAGTAATTCCACAATTTTATTTGTGTTGTTTTAGATTCAAAACACTAGAAAACTTTTAAATAAAGTTTTGGCAGACAAATAGGAATTTATGTGGATGTGTTAAATGTATTTACCATTTTCACAGAAATACTTATTAAGATTAGAACATATAAAGTGTACTATCCCAACCTGTATGTTCTGAAGAGCATCAAGTCATCTGGGGGTATGAAGAAAATCACACAGTCACTTTGTTATTAATGAGAAGTTTTAAAATTGTAAACTGTGGCTCCTTGCTGTGTTACCATGTCCTAAATATCTACACACTCCAGACAGATCAACAACAGATCAAAGGAATAATCTCTTCCAAGTCCAGCTTAGTGAATCTCTGAGTTTATTGGGGTTACTGGCAGGAGTGTGACTGAGGAATCTCTTACAAGAACATGAGTGTCCCACTAACAACTGCATCACCAAAAGAAAAAAATTAGAATGAGATATGACATATGCCGTCTCTCTACTCATCACTTTGCTCTGCCGCAAGCCTTTTTTAGAAATTTATTCTGACAGTTCACCACATTCAGCATTCTATACCATTCTTTCCTCTTATTATTTATGATAGTTCACAAAAATGCAACTTCATGTCTTTCCTGTGCTGGCCTTCATCTTTGTATTGTGTCCTCAGTCTCTGCAATCCAGTACGTATTTCTGTCTTCCTAACTTATTCATCCATTAAATATCTGTCACGTTTGCTAAGTCCCCGTTATTACTGAAGAAGTTTGGTTAGTAAAGATGAAGAAAGCTACAGATATTCAAAGCAACCTTGGGCCATGTATTTCAATGATGACAATAGAAATGCTGAGTAAAGACTGTGAAGTAACAGTGTACTTATATAGCTAGCTTTACAACCTTTCGTTGATCTTCTATCTTGATCTTTACTTATCTCTGCTTCATTGAGAGAGGCATGACAGAGGATTTCTCTTGGCATCCTGGTCGATCTCATTGACTCATTTGACAGAGGGCTGGTGGGATCCAGTCACCACTGTCAATTTGGGTTTGATATCTTGACATTGTTGAACGAAACTGCTGAGATCCTGACAGAATAAAATTGCCCCAAGAAACTACTTCTAAACAGAGCTTCAGGGGTCAAAACATTTGAGAACTCTTATTAGAAGTAGGTTCTAAAAACACTAAGCCTAAAGGTATCCTCATTCCTCCTTTATTATCTACATTATAGAACTACATTCTATAGAAGGAAGGGGCAATACAAAAGATATATAAGTTAAAATGAATACAACGTGGGCAACCATTGTGTGCACTTTGTAAATGAATAATAGTTCTCTTAAAAATTCTGGAGAATGTTAAAGGCAGAAAATATTTATCTGGAGTGTAAGTTCAATCTACATATACAATTTATTGTAAAGGACATGTGGAGTCTTCTCACATCTCTGTGTCCAAAACCTATGTGAGGAGCTTTGGACTAAAGGTGCTAATTTCAAAATTATATTCATGAAAGTAAGTACTGACTTCACTGGGATTAATAAGGTCTTTCTGAGAAGAAAGGTAGGAGGAAACCTTCAATAAGCAGTAAAGACTGAGAAGAGGTCCAGATCTGAAAGAGTGTTGTAGAGAGATCAAAACAATCATGGAGAGTTGGGTATAGAACTGAACCATCAATAAGATCTTTTTGACCATGAACATACAGATACGAAGGAGAGCAAGGATAAAGAAGAGGGGGACAGAACAGGAACAAGTGCAAGGAAAGGAAAGTAAATGTTATCTAAATGCCTAACCCCCTAAACTGGTTGGTTTTGTGTGTCAACTTGACACACACCGGAATTATCACAGAGAAAGGAGCCTCCCTTGCGGAAATGCCTAAATGAGATCCAGTTGTAAGACATTTTCTCAATTAGTGATCAAGGGGGAAGGGCCTAGCCCATTGTGGGTGGTGCCATGCCTGGGCTAGTAGTCTTGGATTCTATAAGAAAGCAAGCTGAGCAAGACAATGGAAGCAAACCAGTAAGCAGCATTCCTCCATGGCCTCTGCTTCAGCTCCTGCCTCCAAGTTCCTCTCCTGACTTCTTTTGGTGATGAACAGCAATGTGGAAGTGTAAACTGCAAAAACTCTTTCCAACCCAGCTTGCTTCTTTGTCATGATGTTTTGTGCAGGAATAGAAACCCTGACTATGACACTCCCTAAACATCTTTTAAAAAGTTGACTGTGGTTGAAAATCTATGCTTACTACAAAATAATGTTGTAATCTTAGAAAATAACTACTTAAGGATGGGCCAGCAGGATGGCTCTTTGGGTGAAGTGTGTGCCACCAAATCTGACCTTGAGTTAAGTCCCTGGGACCCACATAATGGAGAAAAATAACTCACAAAAAATGTCCTCTGACACACTGTGGCATCCATACACATATGCGTGCTTTTGAGGCACTACTATAACGCATACACACACACACACACACACACACACACACACACAAATGTGTGTGTGTAAGTATATATATATTGAGTAGAAGTTAGCTCTTTCCACATAATTGAAACTCCATATTTACAGAATAAATATTCTTTTTCTTCGCAAGGCTGTGAACTTAACATGTCAGCATTTTTCAAGTCAAATTTTAAAATTTAATAATAGTATGCAATTTCTCGCAATCATGTTTTTATTTATTTTCTAATTTTGTTACTCCATCATCCTTTACTTCTTAATTTGAGAAATATGGAAAAAAGAAATACTCTGAGCTATGAATTTGTATATTAGAATAACTGTGGAGAAAAATATTACTGACAAATTTTACACTGTTGTTCTGCACTGTCTTAATGGCTCATGGTATGTCCTATTCCATGAGCTCATTTGATAAATCAATTTCTCATAGACTTTACATCTTTTTCCTCATCTACTTGTACTTAGAAGTAATACTTCATTGAGCATGTTATTAGGTGCAACAAAATAAGCGGCGAAATTCAGTTACTTCTTTTTCTGTTTCCTGATTTCCCATCCATCTATGTAATTAAAAATATGATATATATTTTTTTTTCTGTTTACTATTTCAGCAATAGTGATACCGGGATTAGAATAATCCCACAAATCAAACTGGAAATTTTCTTCATGTTTTAAATGATCTTTGGCAGTTTATATCATGTGGAAACTGCAATCTCATATTTGAAAAAATAATCAATTATAGCAATATGAAAGAACCTCATATTGTGGTAACCCCCAACCATTAAGTTATTTTGCTGTTACTTCATAACTGTAATTTTGCTACTGTTATGAGTCATAATATAACTATCTGACATTTGACCCTGTTGACCCCCAAAACGGTAGAGACACTTAGGCTGAGAACTACCTACTATCCTAGCGCCATACTTTTGCTTCTTTAAACTTCGTTTTCATTAAAGGGTCTGCACTTCTCATTAAAAAGTCAGCATAAGTTTTCCCCTCAAGGTCTGCTTACTACAGAGCTCAATATAAGACAGAATTTGTGTGTGTGTGTGTGTGTGTGTGTGTGTGTATCTATACATATAGGTATACATGTGTATATACACATAAATAAATGTCTGTATACATATATATGTACATATAAAGTTTCACTCTTCAAATAAGAAATATAGTCAGCGTCTTTTGAAAAAGTACATGAAACTATCCTAAACTAAAAATTTGTTAAAGGGCATATTAAAGCTTATACATCAGAATTTCTGAAGTATGAGTTTCTACAGTACGAGTTCTTTTGAAAGACATATGAATCATTGAAGCACTTTATTAGACCATTGTTATCTATGATGAGCCGATATTTACCATATAATTATTTATACCTTTGCTAATAACATGGGAACTAATAACAACCTTTGTGTGGGCAGAATAATTACAGTAGGTCACCTTGAAGATTACACAGCTAGGTGGCCTCCAGCAGGTGCTTGTTTCATTAGATCTGTACCATTTTTACTTATGTCTGCTATGTTTCATAAAAGACTTGTAATTATAAAGATGGTACAGAAGTTCTGAAGAATATCATAAAATGATAATCACAGGGTTGGTGATCATATCAATAAAGTACGAAACCTCTAGTTTCATGGTGTAATAAATAAATATGTAAACTATCCTGTAAAAGAAATAGTCATAGATATTATAGACAAAATAAAGGATAGCCGACATTATATCGCTAGTTTGAAAACTGGGTTGCTCTTATTTATCAGTATAAAGCCATCATAATTTAGAATTTGCATGTCTAGAATATGTTAGAAAAACATCTGTGGGGTTGATTTTTAAACGATCAACTGTTATTTTTCATATAGAGCTTAGTTTCATCCATTCTTTCTTAAATATAGGTCCAGGAAACATTTTTTGGAGACTAGAAATAGAAAAATACACTTGCCGCAAACAATATGTATTTCGTTACTTCTCAGATTTAACTTTTGCCCCTATGTTGCCAGAGCATATTTCTGTGATATCAAAGGAAGGGTTTGCTTTTACCTATACGTATACAAATGGATGTATGGATATGTATGTATATACGGTAGCTTTGTTTTATTTAATATCAGTTGTTAATGCATATTTGTTAAATGTATTCACACAGAAAAAAATTGACAATATATCTTTCACTGGATTATACTTTCTTTTTGTGTCCCCAATCTGCCTTTATATCATTTTAACTACATGCAAGTATTAAGGTCAGTTCTAGTTGAGGAACTAGCAATACAATAGATGCAAATAGTCAAGGATCAGTTTTTTAAAATTTAATGCATCAAATTTTAGAAGTCTAGAACACCATATCAGATATGATCATATAAAATAACATTTAAAATTTATGAGTAGCACTTTCATTCACATAATAATATGATTTAGAATAAGACTAGATTGATCTAAGACAAAGCAGACTATACATTGTTACAATTAAAGTAACACATAGATTTATCTGTATTATCAACTTCAAAGACATGCTAGAAATTAATTATGCCTTCTCTCAACAATTCTTTTTCTCATATTGTCTGTGAAGACACTTACTACTTACAATAGACTTAAATGATTTCTTTATGTCTTTCACATTGCTGTGTTGCTTCGTGCTCATCTCAGTATGGTTAAGTCTACTCACTCATTTTGTTTAAATATGAAATTAAGAACACACTCCACATTTACCACACTGTGTTGATATATGCTTTGACAATATGCAGCTTGCATTTGCCAGTGTACATTGATTAAACTGAACAAATGAATGGTAAACGATCTTTGTTTGCATGTTAACATTTGTGTACATTTAACAGTGAGAAAAAATGCTTATGAAAATCTCCACGTTATCAGAACATACTAACGAATGCCTGTGACTCCAGCACTTAGAAAGTTAAGAAAGGAAGGCCATGAGTTCAAGGCTAACCTGAGCTACATAGTGAGATTCTATTTCTAAAACAAAACAAAACCCATGTGCTTTTCACTGTAAATATTAGAGAAATATTGAAAATTTTAAATGTCAAGAATAGAAATAAAAATATTTTAAATTCCATCCCCAGAACCCATAGTGGAAAGAGAGAATGGACTCTGAAGTTGATCTTCTAACCTTTATATACATAATGTATAATGCCTGTCCTTGTATTTACACATGTGCACACACATGAGCACAGACACAAACATACAGTTATGTAAACACATACACACAAAATAATGATCATGATAATAATAATAATAAATTTAAATGTTGATCTTATATTTTTTCCCAAAGATTCTAGAAACATTTTAAGTAGTACTTTTTGTATGAGCAGGTCATATGTGTGGGGAGCACACAGTCGAGAAGAGCAGCTTGTGTTTTATTGGTCAGGAAGCAGAGAGAGAGGACACCTGTGCCTGGAGACTTTTTCAGCTTCCTTCTATCAATCCCATAGGTACCCAGTCCATGGGTTCTGCAAAATGTATTCAATGTGGTTTTACACCTCTAGTTAGCCTGAGAAGAGCTGGTTGTATTTTAGGTGTTTATTAATGCAGTGATGCTGGCAGTAAAGATGAACTGTAGGAGGGATTTGAGGGAGGAAAGCGAAGGGGGTGATATAAGTATATTTAAAACTTTGTAAATGTAATATAAATGCTTATGATAATATAAACATTTTAAAGAAAGAAAATTAAAATAGAAATCTGTTGTGAAATTTTCAAAACAAAACAAAACAAAACACATGGATCTCAGAACCTTGAATCACAACTGTGACTTCATCAGTTTTTTATTAAAATATTTTTGATAGGTTTTCTTATCATAAATTATACTGTCTGCGTGGCTGGATGTTTCGTTCAATGCTTGTCAATTAGCCTGTGCACAAATATGATGTAAAATGTGTGAGCAGCTCATTTAAGGGAAAAATGATATTCAGTCTGGGGCCTTTTATTCTATTTTTGTCTATATATTTAAAGGTTATTTTCACCTACTCGCTCCCCCTTCATTCCACAGACTGTCCCCATTATCTTCACAACAGCCTAGTGAAATATATTGAAACAGTAGATGGGAACTGTCATGTTTGTTGTTCCCAATGGCTGTTGCAGCTCACGATGTTTGGTCCTATGTCCATATTGTTTCAGAATCCCACCAGAGGACCAGAGTTGACCACTGCATCCTATATCTCATTCAGAACGGTTAGATGCTGTATGGATCAATTTATAAGACCGATCTCAAAAATACTCTCCCTTCTGAAACAAAAGAGACAATAGCTACATATACATTCTGTTTGGGGTATCTGTTGTGTATATAGATTTCAGAAAAAACAATGAGACAAGCAGGCTTAATCCACAAAATGACTTTTGTATTTTTTTCTGTTTTGCTACTTGTATTATGGTTAATCAAGAGAGAAAACTTACCCAAAACAGACATTGTGGAAAACTGGATTCCATGCTGTACTCTCTCTTTTATCCCTGCCACAGTTAATCTAAAAAATCTTTCTGTTTTCAACAAAGGAGAGAGAATAAAATGACCTAGTTAAATAATCAAAGAAAGTTTTAACCTACAATGGAAGAAGGAGGAAGTACAGGAGGCAGAGGAGAAGGTCAACAGAAATGAATGAATGAATGAATGAATGAATGAATGAATGAATGAATATTAGACAACCCATTGCAAGAAACAAAGCACCTTAGTATCTCAATGTTTGAATTTCCATTTTTACTTATAAAAGCATAAGAGGGATAGTGATGTAGCTAGTTAGCAGGGTACTTGCCTAACATACCAGAAGATCCGACTTCAACTTCCAGTACCACACAAATTCAATATGATGGCATGTGTCTGTAATCACAACATTCAAAAGATTGTGGCAAATAAATCAGAAGTTTAAAGTCAACCTAAGCTGCATAGTGCAGTTGAGGCTAACTTGGTTTACACGAGACCTTATTTAAAAAACAACAAAACCAAACAAACAAAACAAAACAAAAAATAGAAAAAGAAAATAAAGCATGGTTGGCTGAAGCTGATGAAACTATGCCCCACAAGGCAGTAGTAACTGGTCTACTTGTCTTATAAAATCATAGTGCTGTCTTGAGTCTAAGCACAAATCTTAAACTTCTAGAGGAAGCTACATCCTGTGAATCTCCTGAACTGAGCCATCCTGTAACTCTCAACAAATGCAGAAGAAAACTTTCAGTGCAAACACAGCAGTTTCTATGGGGGTTGGGGAGATAACTCAGCTTTTCACATGAGCTTCTTAAGAATCAAATCTTTGTGAACTGTTCCTCACTTTGATCCACTTACAGTTTAATTCATTCAGACAACTGTGCCTGCTCAATAATTCTCCTTAACTTGCTGACAGCCGTGTTCTAAGACCCTCAGTTATATTTGCACTGCTGATTTCTCTCACTTTTGATAGGCATATAATCATCATCACAAATGCAGAGAAAGGGCCAACACATATACATATGCGTGCTAAGCACTTTGAAAGGGTCCTCTTATGTATTTCTCACAGTTTAAGAATAAACAAATAAGCAAATTATTATGATTGCTTGGCAAGCAAATGAAAGTCGTTGAGGTGACCTAAAGAAAATTGTAAAATTTTAATTTTAGCTTCAAGAATAACAATTTTAAGGTGGGTTGAAGGAGCCAGTTATTAACTTTGTCTTTTCAATTTTCCACAGATGAGAAGGAAACACTGTGAAGAATCCTTGTTTGACCTCTTCAGACTTAGGTGAGTGGCTTGTTCTCAATGGTTAAGCATTGCAATTATAGACTTCCCCCACATCTGGTCCTGTAGTCCTAGGCTCTGCTGTCTACGTCTTTATCAGTCTCCTCAGTTTGATTTAAAAGAATACTTAAGATGCTTTTTTTTCCACAAATTTGAATACTTCAAAATGATGTCAAGTTAAATTTAGTACTACACTGAGGAACCACTAATACTGGTTTGCATATAGCAAGAAAGTCATAATTTGTATTTAGGGAACTGTTTTGCTAAGACTATTATTAATCTTAAAAGAAATCCAGTTTTCTCTTATAATTGTCAGCTATCATATCTTTGGTCAGTTTTAGTTGTGCAAATATCATCTCTTCCTGCTCTGGTGACCAAGAAGATGTCACAAAAGAACATGAGACTGTGCTTCTCTTGTATACAGTACATCCTACTGTTAGACAATCATCTGATGTTTGAGTTCATTTAGAAGCATGTACGCACATGCGCGCGCGCGCACACACACACACACACACACACACACACACACACGCACACACACATCTTGCTAACTTAGTATCTACAGCTCACATGCCCAAAGCTAGGAGCAGTCCTTTTCTAAAGCCTCAGTGAGAACTCTTCATTTCTACATGTCACCATGTTTTGAGCTCTAAGAGTTTATGAGGTATGACCCCTGAAAATAAAGAAATCACTGGTGATGGAAAGCAGAGAGGGCTCAGTAATGCTCCTCCACATTCCCACATGGGACTGTGGTCAGCTGACCTACAATAAGAAGACTAATCTGTAGCCTTCTGCAAAGCTTCTGGTCCTGTCTCAGACCTCCAAGAAAATTCTTTACCACCTGTTTTCCTGCCACAGGGATTACTAATAAGAATATCAGGGTTGAAGGCCTGGCTCAGTAGTTAAAAGCACCTGTTGTTCTTGCATAGGACCTGGATACCCAGTCCTAGTACCTATATGGTGGTTGACACTATCTATTACTCTAGTTTCAGGGGATCAATCTGATACCCTCTTCTGGGATCCAGATATGCATAAGGTAGACATACATACATACATACATACATACATACATGCAAAACACACATACATATAAAATAAAAATAAATCAATTACACTAAGAAGGAATATTCATATTCTTCTTGCATGGTTAAAAGGAACAGCCCACAGACAAGCTCACATTACTTACAGTTCTCTGTGCTAAGCCCACAGCTTGCCCCAGGCTATATCACTTACTACAAAAAGATCCTAAAGTCACTCAAGAAATAATAAACGTCTATGGCAACATAACACTGTATTTGCCCTTAGGAGAGATGTGAAATGTGTAGCCACCTAAGTAAAAGAGCAAAGCAATGGTTTAAGTTCATAAAGGAGGTTATATGGGTGTTGTGCAGAATTTGAACTTATGTCACCATTGGCTAGTGAGCACTCCAGTATACAAATACATTTTTTGTTTTTTGTTTGTTTCTTTCTTTGTTTGTTTTAATATATGAGGCAAAGACTCAGTCAATATAGCCCAAGAGTAATTATTTCTTCTCTCTATGAATTAATGGTTACACTATCGGATCTTATCCCATGTAAGCCAATGAGGCTTTTTTTTTTCTGGTACTAAAGGCATAAAGAGACTGGTAAAGTGACCTGAATGTCTACTGTGAAGCTGAGCTTTTGGTGGCAGGCAGATGATCAAGAGTCAACAGTGAAAAAACTCAGTGGTAAGTTATAACAAAAGCCTAGCTGGCTTTATACCAATAAGTTCCATATCTGATTAAAGTATTAAGAGTTGATCTCGGTAGCTCACAGCCAAATGCAGGATGCAAAGATGGAAGCAGTCAATTTTACCTGAGCTTCATAGCAGGGGTAAGAATCAGAAATTGGTTTACAAGATAGGAATGCAATAGGTGCAAGTTATTGATCTGAATGCTGTCAAGCATAGTTGAAATCAACAATACATTTTTGTATTAAGTATCCACACACCAACAAAAAACTTGAATTTCATTGCCTATTCATTATCATTCTAGAGATGTATAAGGTAGAAATATAAAGAAGCTATATGAACAAATCTGGCATAGGTAACTATCATTAGGAAGAGAAAAAAATTATTTTATTTGAATAAATATGTTGATGTTTGGTTGTTATTCAATGAGGTAACTGTTTTGCAAATAAAAAGTATTTAATTTGTGTTCATTAAGAGTGCTGAGAGTACTGACAAGCAGTTGTAAGAGATTTTCTGCTAACATAGAAATGAGAGACTATAATTGAAAAGCATAATGAAAAGGTAGACCTTTTTTTTCATAGAATTATTGAATAGTATCTTGAAAGCCTCTAGGAATTCTGTAACAACTTGTTAGAGAAAAGTATATTTATGTTTCACTCCTCTACTTTAAATTATTCATTCTTGCAAAGCATGCTTTTACTTCAGTTCATTAATTTTTGGAATCTATAGGTTTGTAGAACTCAATTTCTTTAATCATGCGTGTAAAATTAATTATTAGAATTTTTGTTTTGCTGATTTCAGCAAGTGCATGGAACCACACAGCATAGCCTTCAGCAAAATATGTAATGTCTAGCAGAAAGAGAAAATGTGATTCTTGCTTTTTTTCCCTTAAAATGAATTTGCTGGTAACAATAATTTATATTCAAATCATTACAGAAAAATGTATCAATTTGTGTATGTGTGTGCATGCATGTGTGCACGAGAGAGAGAGAGAGAGAGAGAGAGAGAGAGAGAGAGAGAGAGAGAG